>NC_091432.1:181983226-182159042 GCF_964237555.1 Oryctolagus cuniculus | reverse complement strand
GGCCCAAGTTCTTGGGCTCCTACACTTGCATGGCAGGCCTGGAAGAAGCTTTGGATAGGTGTGGCTCCAGCCATTGCGGCCATCTGGGGGAGTAAATCAGTGGATAAAAGACTTCTCTCTCTCTGCTTCTGCCTTTGCCTCTCTACCTTTCAAATAAATAAATAAGTCTTTTTAAAAAAATTAATAAAAAGTACAAGTTTTACATTTTAAAAAATGAATCCTAAATGTTTTATGTTTGAAGGATTTGTTTTATTTATTTGAAAAGTGGAATGACAGAGCAGGAGAGAGACACAGAGACAGAGAGAAATCTTCCATATGCTGATTTACTCCCCAAATGTCTGAAACATAGTCAGGGCTGGGCCAAGCTGTGGTCTCTCATCTGGGTGGCAGGGACCCAAATACTTGGGCCATCATCTATCTCCCAGACATATTAGCAAGAAGCTAGATCAGATGACGAGGGAAGACTCAATCCCAGGCACTCCAGTATGGGGTACAGGTAATACCAAGTGGCAGCTGAACCTGCTGTACCAAAATACTTGCCCCAGTATTTTTAATTTTTGATGTTATGATAAATGAATTTGTCTTCTTTTATTTTTGGATTGTTCCTTAGTACTATATAGAAACATTTTTCAGAGTAAATATATTATTTGAGTTATCACTATTGCCTCTTATCTACCTTGACAGGAAGCTGGAGTTAGGTGTCAGAGCCAAAAATCAAAACCACAGACTCTGCTCTAGGATACCACCCTCCTCGACGAGCATTTTAATTAACTGCTAAGCCAAACAGACACTCAGGGATTGTTTTCCTTCTTAATTTCCAATCTGGATATTTTTTCTTTTTCTTGCTTAATTTCCCTTGCTGGAATGCCTAGTACAATGTGGCAAAAGTGGACATCCTTGTTTTATTTCTGATGGTAGAGGGAAAACATTCATTGTTTCACCATTAAATGTAATGTTAGTTGAGGGATTTTAGATAAATCTAAATCTATCCCAGTAGAGATGTTTGAGCTGAGAGACGAAATATAAAATAGAGACTAGAAGAAAGATCTGGGCTGCCTTTGGAAATCCTTGGTATTCAGATGAGAGTTGAAGTTATTAAAACTAGTAAGATGGTTCAGAGAGTGCATAGGATAAGGACTGGGGAAATATATCTTGGGAAACATCAAATTTCCGTGGGAAGAAGAAAGACCCAGAGAAACCCCAAGAGCAGTGATTCTCCATCCTAGCCATGCCACGTTGTCTAGAGAAATTTATGAAAATACAGATTGCCAAATACTATCCCAGGTGATTCTGATAGAGGAGGGTTTGGCTTCAGCATCTCTTTGAGGCTCCACAGGTTATCTAATTCTCTGACTCCTGTGAAATGTACTTCTTTTCTTTTCTTTTTAATTTTAAAAAACTATTTATTTATTTGAAAGGCAGGATGAGAGAGAGAAATGGAGAGACAGAGATATCTTCTATCTGCTGGCTCACACCCCCAAATAATCACAACAGTCACAGCTGGGCCAGGCTGAAGCCAGGAGCCAGTAACTCCATCTGGGTGGCAGGAACACAAGCACTTGAGCTATCTTTTGCTGCCTTCCTGGGTCTGTTAGCAGGAAGCTGGATCATAAGCAGAGTAGCTGGGACTCAGACAGGCATTCCAATATGGGATGTTGGAGTTGCAAGTGGCAAGCTTTACCAACTGTGCCACAACACTGGTTCCTTTACTTTATTATTTAAAACTTTTGACATAGCATATAATATTTATACATTTTTATAGGATATAGTTCAATGTTTCCACACATATACACAGCATAAACCAATTAAACAAGGGAACTCGATTTTCCATTTCCTTATCTTTCCTTTGTATTTGGAGTCTACCAGCCCCTGTCTTCCACTTCTTGACACAGTATATAATACATTATTGTGAACTGTAGACACTTCACTGTACAGTGGGACACTAGACCTTATTACAACTACCTGACTCTGTTTTGGTACCTATTATCCAATCTCCCTTTATCTCCCCTACCTTTCCTGGTCTGAGTAGCCAATATTGTAAGTTCAGATGCAACTCTTATTAAAATTCATCTTGTTTTGAACACTTGTTTGTCTTCAGAGAGAAGGTGACTTATGCTGACTCTTGAAACTTTGAGTTGCCAAGTGAATCTTCAACCATCAGCCAAAATGGAGGATGGGGGTCATTATCCCTCGCAACTAATTAGTTGCCAATCTTGTCAGTCATACTTCAGGAATGTCTCTCAAATCGGCTTCCTTTTTTTTTTTTTTTTTTTTTTTTTTTGCTTATTTCTTTAAATAGTTAGCTCTTACACCTGGTTTATAGCACTTGGCTATCTGGCCTCTATTTCTCTTTTCCAGCTATCTTTTCTTTGCTACCAAATTGTCTCTTTTAATCAACATGTCTTTGTTGAAAATACTTAGTAGCTCCCATTGATTAAAAGATAATATCCAGACTCTTTTTCATGGCATTAAAAAACCCTTATCTGCCTGACTCTGACATACCTTCTTGGCATTAGCATCTGCCATCTTTCTCCTTGAATCCCCATAGTCTAACTATAGTGCACTTTTACTGCTTCCTTCCCCCTTCCTTGCGTGATAATGATAATTAAAAAAAAAGATTTATTTTATTTATTTGAGAGACAGAGAAAGAGGTAGAGCCAAAGACAAAGTGGTCTTCCATTCCGTTGGTTCACTCCCCCAAATGACTACAATGACCAGAGCTGAGCTGATCTGAAGCCAGGAGCTTGTTCTGGGTCCCCCATGCAGGTGTAGGGGCCCAAGAACTTTGGGCATCTTCCCAGGACATAGCAGAGAGCTGGATTGGAAGAGGAGCAGGCCGTCGCAGCGGCTCAATAGGCTGATCTTCCATCTGCAGCACCGGCATACCGGGTTCTAGTCCCAGTCGGAACGCCTGATTCTGTCCCGGTTGCTCCTCTTCCAGTCCAGCTCTCTGCTGTGGCCCGGGAGGGCAGTGGAGGATGGCCCAAGTCCTTGGGTCCTGCACCCGCATGGGAGACCAGGAGAAGCACCTGGCTCCTGCCTTTGGATCAGCACGGTACGCCAGCTGCAGCGGCCATTGGAGGGTGAACCAACGGCAAAGGAAGACCTTTCTCTCTGTCTCTCTCTCTCACTGTCCGCTCTGCCTGTCAAAAAAAAAAAAAAAAAAAAAAAGAAAGAGGAGCAGCTGGGACTTGAACCGGCACCCATATGGAATGCCAGCACTGCAGGCTGGGGCTTTAACCCACTGCACCACAGCACCAGCCCCATGATAATTTCTGACATCCTTGAAGATCCAGCCTTCTCTATACTGTTGCCTCTGACTGTCCCACATAGACTTAATAACTTGCCTCCCCAACCCCGTCTGAGTGGTACCTAAGAAATGGTCAGTATAAGCCCTGATAAATACAGAAAGAAAATACTAGTCATTAATTTTTTTCTTCCTCTTTTATAACTTTATTTGCATGTGTATGTGTAAGTTTTTTAATGTTAAAGTAAGAGTATAGTGGGGTTTTTTTTAGATTTATTTATTTTATTTGAAAGGCAGAGTTACAGAGAGGCAGAGAGGGAGGGAGGGAGAGAGAGAGAGAGTGAGAGACTGAGAGGGAGAGAGAGAGAGAGGGAGAGAGAGAGAGGGAGAGGGAGAGGGGAGGGAAAGGGGAGGAGAGAGAGAGAGAGAGAGAGAGAGAGAGAGATACCTTCCATCCACTGTTTCACTCCCCAGTTGTCTGCAACGGCCAGAGCTGAGCTGATCCGAAGCTAGGAGCCAGGAGCTTTTTCTGGGTCTCCCACGTGGGTGCAGGGGCCCAAGGACTTGAGCCATCCTCTACTGCTTTCCCAGGCCACAGCAGAGAGCTGGATTGGAAGTGGAGCAGCCGGGACTGGAACTGGTGCCCATATGGGATGCTGGCACTACAGCTGGTGGCTTCACTCATTATGCCACAGCGCTGGACGCAGAGTATAATGCTTAAGAGTACATATTCTGGACCTAAATGGATAGGTTGAAATTTTGGCTATGCTAATTACTAACTAGGTGCTTGATATGGCAAGTTACTTAACCACTCTGTGTTTCAGTTTTCTCATCTGTAAAGTGGATATTGTTCCAGTTACTTCTTGCTATGTTACAAATTGATCTAAAACTTTGTGACCTAAAATAACATTTTATTCCAAATTTTGGGGTTGACTGAACTTGGCTAGGTGATCGATGGTTCTCATTTGGGATCTCTCATTCAGCTGTAGTCAAAATAGTTAGCAACTGGAACTGGAATTTTCTGTAGACTTCTTTTTAAGATTTGTTTATTGGGGCTGGTGCTGTGGCATAGTGGGCTAAGCCTCCTACGGGGCCAGCATCCCATATGGATGCCGGTCCAAGTCCCAGCTGCTCCTTCTGATTCAGCTCTTTGCTATGGCCTGAGAAAGCAGTGGAAGATGGCCCAAGTATTTGGGTCCCTGCACCTGCATGGGAGACCTGGAAGAAACTCCTGGTTTCTGGCTTCAGATTGGCCCAGCTCTGGCTGTTGCAGCCACTTGGAGGTGAACCAAAGGTTGGAAGACCTTTCTCTGTGTCTCTCCCTCTCTCTGTAACTCTACCTATCAAATAAATAAATAAATAAAATCTTTTAAAAAAGGCAAAAAGATTTATTTGTTTATTTATTTTGAAAGGTAGAGTGAGAGAGGGAGAGACAGAGACAGATCTTCAATTCACTGGTTCATTCTCCCCATATGGCTGCAACAGCCAGGTCTGAGCCAGACCAATACCAGGAACTAGGAGCTTCTTCTGGGTCTCCAACATGGGTGCAGGGGCCCAAGCATTTGGGCCATCTTCTGCTGCTTTCCCAGGCTATGAGCAGGGAGCCAGAGTGGAAGTGGAGCAGCCAGGACTGGAACCAGTGCTATCTGAGACGTTGGCATCACTTAATCTGCCATGCCAAAGCGCTGGCCTCTGCAGGCTTATTTACTGATGTGTCTTACACCTGGCTGGGGGGGCCATGATAGCTGCTTAAGTTTTTCTCCATGTGTCTAAGTTCAGCTTCTTCACGTGGCTGCCAGCTTCCCCCAGAGGAAGGCGTTTAATAATGTAGCCTCAGAAGTCCCAGCATGTCCCTTCCGCTGCATTCCATTGACAAAGCCAGTCATTAGGTCAGTCGGTCTCAAGGGTGAGAAATGACACCTCTTGATGGGAGGCAGGACAATGGGGTGGCATTGTCTGGACTAATGAACACAGAATTTTCAGTGCTAAAACTAGGACAGTCCCAAGTAAATAAGAAAGAATTGGTCACCTTAGGAAAATATGAACAAATGCATTTTCCCAAGGAGACATAAATGGACTTTTTTAAAAGCCTTGAAATTGTATTTGTTTGCTTTTTCCTCCTCAAATGAAACCTTACTTGAGTATAACACAGACAAACTGGAGGATTGGAGTACAGGAGAGGAAGATGTGGAACTTCAGCTTTGGCTTGCTCTTTCCGTCTCTCTTTCCCTTTAGAGGCCTCTAAAGTTCCGCTGAAAAATTCCAGGGCGTCACTTTGAAAGCCATAGACATAGTAAATTATAGCCCTGGAGCTTCTTAAAGTCCCTGGAATTTGATTACTTGGTCTCTCTTGATCTTTATATTCTACAGCCTGGAGTCTCTGTTTGACAGGAGTAGTAGGAGGTGGGTAAGGCAGGAGGACAGCTCCAGGGCAGTAGAGGAGCAGATGGGGCAATTCTAGCACAGAATGAGGAGCTGGCCAGGTTTTTAGCGGCCCCCCAGGAATAAAAGCAGGGAAATTTAGGAAAAGGAAAGCTGTGTCAGCAGCAGGACGGCCCTGGGGCAAGAACAGGGAAGGAGAAAGGGCCACCAGTTTACTGTCATTTGCAAGACAGGAAGTTGGACTTTATAAACTTTCTGTCATCCTGACCATTTTAAGAGAAAGTGCTTATACGTATTATGATTCTTGTAAATGTGAATAATCTTTGTCACATTGAACTCTAAAGAATTTCCACTAAGGATATAATCAGAAATGTATGCCGAGGTGGCCTAGCAACTAGGATGCTGCTTGAGATGCCCACACCCCAAATTGGAGTGCCTAGGTTCCATCCTTGGCTGGGCTCCTGTTCCAGCTTGCTGCTGCTGTGGACCCTAGGAGGCAGCAGTAATGACTTGGGTTCCTGTCACCCCCATAGATAGAGGTCCTGTTCCATCCTTACCAGTTGAGAGCATTTGGGGAGTGAACTGGCAGATGGGAGCCCTCTCTCTAAATGCCTCTCAAATTAATTTTTTAAAAATCCCTTTTTTTGAAAGTGTGCAGGGAGTATTATTATTATTATTATTATTGACAGGCAGAGTGGACAGTGAGAGAGAGAGAGACAGAGAGAAAGGTCTTCCTTTTTGCCGTTGGTTCACCCTCCAATGGCTGCCACGGCAGGCGCACTGCGGCCGGTGTATCGCGCTGATCCGAAGGCAGGAGCCAGGTGCTTACCCTGGTCTCCCATGCGGGTGCAGGGCCCATGCACTTGGGCCATCCTCCACTGCACTCCCGGGCCATAGCAGAGAGCTGGCCTGGAAGAGGGGCAACCAGGACAGAATCCGGTGCCCCGACCAGGACTAGAACCCAGTGTGCCGGCGCCGCAAGGTGGAGGATTAGCCTATTGAGCCACGGCGCCGGCCTGAGTATCATTATGTTCTTAAAACTGATATATAAAATACATGAACTTTGTTCTTTTTATATAAATAAAAAAAAATTTTTTTAAGTGTGCAAAAGGGTCGGCACTGTTGTGTAGTGGTTAAAGCCACCATCTGTGGCACCAGCATCCCATATGGGCACTGGTTTGAGTCCCAGCTGCTCCACTTCTGATCCAGCTCCCTGCTAATATGCCTGGAAAAGCAGCAGAGGATTGCTCAGATGCTTGTGCTCTTGTACCCATGTGGAAGACCCAGAGGAAGCTCCTGGCTCCTGGCTTCAGACCAGCCCAGCTCCAGCCATTGTGGCCATTTAGGGAATGAACCAATGGATGGAAGACCTCTCTCTGTCTCTCCCTCTCTCTCTGTAACTCTGACTTTCAAATAAATAAACAAATCAAATTTTTAAAAAGAATTATTTTACTTATTTGAAAGACAGATGAGTTATAGAGAGAAGTAGAGCTAGAAAGAGAGAGATCTTCCATTCCGCTAGTTCACTCCCCAAATGACCACAATGGCCAGAGTTGAGCTGATCTGAAGCCAGGAGCCAGGAGCTTCTTCCAGGTCTCCTACATGGGTGCAGGGGCCCAAGGACTTGGGCCATCTTCTACTGCTTTCCCAGGCCACAGCAGAGAGCTGGATCAGAAGAAGAGAGGCTCGTGTTGTGATAAAACAAGTTAAACCATAGCCCACGACACTAGCATCCCATATAAGTGTCTGTTCAAGTCCCAGTTGCTCCACTTCCAATCCAGCTCCCCGCTAATGCATTTGGGCCTCTGCCACCCACATGGGAAACCTTGTGGAGGATTCTTCTGGCTTTGACCTGGCCCAGCCTGGCTGTTGCAGCCATTTGGGGAGTGAACCAGCAGATGGGAAATTCTCTCTCTCTCTCTCTCTCTCTCTCTCTCTCTCTGTAACTCCCTTACAAATAAATAAAAATAACATAAAACTGTGCAAAGATATGTATAATAAAATATATATACAATTATATTCATTATATTTTTAATAGTAAAGGTCACTAAGAAGAAGTGATGTTTTTGCTGAGCCTTACAGAGTAAATGAAGTTAGCCAAGTTTATAGGGTAGGGATAGGAAGAAAAGAAGGTGTTCTACCTGTAGGGAATAGCATGTGCCAAATTGTAGAGATATGTCATAGTCTCTGGGGGAACCATAAAAAATTGGGAGCAAAAAATACATTGTGAAAGGGAGAGGGAATAAAACTGAAAGGGAGGAAAACAGGCAGAACAGAATTGTAAAGTTAATCTTTAAAATTACAATAATTTTATTTTGAGTGGAAAACATTCTTTAGGTTGGCATGTATACACACAGAGATAAGAAATCTGACCTGGCATACAGGAAATTCAAACCAAGGGAAGTAGTGAGCTGTCCTGAGTTCAGATGTTTTTTGAAATAATAAAATAAGAAAGATTAAAGAGTCATGCTGCTTTGATGTCAGATGAAATCGTCTCTATGTATAATATACTGGTCAAGGTTCAAGAATGGTTATCTTTATAAAAATACTGCTTGCCTCTTTGCAAGGTCATCACAACTTCAGAATTATTGAGGTAATAAATTTTGTTTTCCATGCCAAGTTATATTTTAGCCAAGTTGATTGTAAGTAAAATATTACATATTATCAATGCATTTATGTCCATATACATAAGAAATCATTCCAAATTTATCATTATCACATTATCTCAGTCATTACCTGTTGTTTTTGCTATCACTCACCTGCTCCTCAACTTTACCTACTTTTTGCTATTCCTCATCTTTATTGCCACTTCCACTGCTAAATGTTCTCAAAGGAAGCCTTTTGTCCCACCTCTTTCCACCAACTATTTCATTGTTTTCTGGCCACAAAGACCTAGACCCAAACAATGCACTACTGTTATTGGCACATGTTTCTGGATTTTTATTCAAAGTTCTTGCCCCCATATAAATAAGAATTCAAAGTACAAGTATAAATACAGTGTACAAGTGAGAGCAGGGTTTACTTAAGAGAGAGTAGATATATATTCATGCGTGAGTGTGGGCTACCCATTACAGAGAGATACCTGTCATGAGTGGGCCAGAGAATGGCCTATGAGGAAAGAGAGTAGGAAGAAGCCAGAGAAGGACATATAAGCATGGTCCAGAAGCCCAAAAAAACGAGAAGGCCACTCCCATGTTATCAGTTCCTTTTATGAGATAGAGGGTGGTGCCCTAATTGAATATACAAACAGAGTGGAGTTTAGTGTACACAAAGTTTTCTGGGAGTTTCATGGAGCCTCCATGTAGAACTTACTCATGGCCATTATAGTGTCTCCTGGTTCCTAATCCTGAGTTAGACACAGGTGCATGATGGGAAAGTGGGCGTACTGGATTAACAGCTAAGGGGTGGAGTTACCATGTAGGGCTACACAGAAGTTGTGGAAAAAACAAATTCTCCATGCTTTATTTATTTCTCCCTATCTCCCTGGCTGGTTCTCATATCACCATCATCAAACTATCCTGGAGAGGGTGATAGTAAAACCATTTTTTTCTTTATTTTTTTTTAAAAAAAGATTTACTTATTTATTTGAAAGCCAGAGCTACACAGAGAGAGGAAAAGGCAGAGAGAGGGAAAGAGAAAGGTCTTCCATCTGCTGGTTCACTGCCCAGTTGGCCACAACTGCCAGAGCTGGGCCAATCTGAAGCCAGGAGCCAGGAGCTTCCTCCGGTTCTCCCACGTGGGTGCAGGGGCCCAAGCACTTGCCCCATCTTCTACTGCTTTCCCAGGCCATAGCAGAGAGCTGGATTGGAAGTGGAGCAGCCGGAACTCGAACCAGTGCCTATATGGGATGCCGGCACTGCAGGTGGCGGCTTTACCCACTACTGGCTTTGAATCAGCCCAGCTCTGGCAGTTGCGGCCAACTGGGGAGTGAACTAACAGTTGGAAGACCTTTCTCTCTCCCTCTCTCTGCCTTTCCTTCTCTCTGTGTAGCTCTGGCTTTCAAATAAATAAATAAATCTTTAAAAAAAGAAAAGGACAGTACACTCTTAACAGTGCCTGTACCTCAAAGAATTATTGTAGAGAAATGAGGTGACTGAGGAAAATGGGCTTAGGCTTTTAGGGGCAGCAAACTTTGGGAAGGTAAATAGAAGATAAAGATTATTTCAGTCATTGTTAGTGTAGATTCCTCTCTCAGGGCCCTGTGTGATACCTGAGCTGATAAGAGTCTAGAATGATACCAGTTGTTCTTTTCCTAGAAGGAGAGGAAGAGACCTTTACAAATGCAAAGGTTATATCTTTTTCATCTGCTCTTTCTCTCTTGTCTTCAGCTCAAAATAATCCTTTTGCTGAAGTGACATATTGGAGTGGCATATTCTGATCTCCTATAATACCATTTATTACATAAATAAATATAGTGTCAATGGTAATGCTTATAGTAGGTTATTAGACTCACCTGATTGGTAAATTGAAATAATCATATCTCTTTTTTTTTGAAGATTTATTTTATTTATTTGAAAGGCAGAGTTACGGAGAGAGAGGGAGAGATGTAGAGAGAGAGGTCTTCCATCTGCTGGTTCACTCCCCACATAGTTGGGGCTAGATCAGGCTGAAACCAGGAGCCAAGAGCTTCCCATGTAGGTGCCATGGGTGCCAGGGCCCAAGCACTTGGCCTGTCCTTTACTGCTTTCCCAGGTGCATTGGCAGAGAGCTGGATTGGAAATGGAGCAGCCAAGACTCAAATTGGTGCACTTATGTGATGCCAGCATTGCAGGAGGCGGCCTTACCTATTATACTACAACACCGGCCCAAGAAATAATTGCATCTTAAAATGTCCCTCTGTAGGCCTCAAATAGTGAGGTCTCAGAGGAATTTTGGTTCTGAAAGAACAATTCTTAATGAAAGAACCAGTCTTACAACTTGGAATTTTTGCTATAGGGTTTTAGATTTGTACTCTAGCTTGCTCGTCAGAAATTATCTTTCCCAGCTCCTTACAGATGAAGCAACTGAAGCCTAGGAAGACAAATATAGCAACTGTGTTACTTTGGACAGTTTACTTATTTTCTCACTCTTAACAGTGCCTGTACCTCAAAGAATTATTGTAGGGAATAAGACAATGCAAGTGAAATACTTAAAGCAGTGCCTAATTAAAATAAACTATTCAGCAAATATTTGTTATTATGGATACAACAGTAAACAAATCTGCTATTAATTTTCAGTTTCAGAAAATCCCTTATATCTCTACATCTCAATTTTGCCAAACTGTGAATTGAGAAGGTTGGAATATGTCAGTGGTTCAAACTGTGCTGTGCACCTTGGTGCTCCTCTGAAGAACTACAGGGACAGGATGGGAAGACCAGCACCTAGGCTCCAGAAAGTTTCCATCCTTCAGCTAATGTTGTTTAGTTTTCACCTTCTTATATTTTGCTTGTGTAAAAGAGTTCTGCTTGAAAAAAAAAATTCTGAATGAGATAATCTTTAAGGTTCTTTTAGCTAAAGATTCTATGATATTTGCAAAGATCACACTGAATCTCTGTTGTTCTGGGTTTAAAATAAAGACAACGTTTTTAAAGTTTTAAGGGAAAGATCAACTTGTGACTAAAGGCATGGAGCCAGGATAGAACTCTAGGTCTCCTGACACAAAGAGACATGATAGATAATCTCTTGAGGTTAACAGGAAGGAGATCTCCAAATGATTAATGCTCACTAATGGTTACAGAAATTTTTGTGTTTTGTTTATAGGGAAACCAGTCCTGGATTTTTGCTTATTAATTTCCTTTTGAGTTATTTAAGGGGTAAGTATCCTTTGGATGGTGTTGATGACTATTCAGTCTGTGATTATTGCATGTATTACCCAATCATTTTTTGTGTAACTGAAGTTTCATGTTTGCTGAATTAGAGTTTATTGAGAAAGAGGATCTTAAGGAACGGTTTCACCATCACTTCTACTCAGATTTATTTATTTATTTTAAAAATTTATTTTATTTATTTGAAAGAGTTACAGAGAGGTAGAGCCAGAGCCAGAGAGAGAGAGAGAGAGAGGTCTTCCATCCGCTGGTTTATTCCCCAAATGAGCCGATCCAAAGCCAAGAGCCAGGAGCCTCCTCTAGGTCTCCCATATGGGTGCAGGAACCCAAGGACTGGGACCATATTCTGCTGCTTTCCCAGGCCATAGAAGCAAGTGGGATCAGAAGTGGAGCAACCGGGACTTGAATTAGCGTCCATATGGGATGCTGGCACTGCAGGCTTGGGCTTTAACCTACTGTACCACAGTGCCAGCCTCTCATATTTATTTTTAAAAAGTTTATGAGGTTATTGCCATACTATTGAAAAATCCAAGTGAAGATTTTTATATTTCAGATGCAGTTCTCTGATACAGTTCTAATTTTCAGCAAACCCACCCTGATTCCAAAGCTCTAATCAAATGAGTAAAATTGTATAATAAGATTATATTTTCTTTTTATAATTATTTTTTCATGTACTTGTAAGGCAGAGTTACAGAGAGTGGAGAGAGAGAGAGAGAAAGAGAGAGAGAGAGAGAAAGAAAGAAAGAGAGAAAGAGAATCTTCCATCCACTGGTTTACTCCCCAAATGGCCACAACAGCCAGAGCTGGGCTAGACTGAAGCCAGGAGACAGGAGCTTCTTCCAGGTCTCTCACATGGCCCAAGCACTTGGGCCTTCTTTTGCTGCTTTTCCCAAGCTATTAATAGGGAGCTGGATCAGAGGTTGAGCAGCTGGGACTCTAACAGGTGCCAGTATGAGATGCTGGTATTGCAGGTGGAGGCTTAACCTGCTATAGTACATCGCAGGTCCCAATATATTTTCTATTGTGTTAAGTAATTAACAATAATCTTATTTTTCCTACATTTCTGACTTTCCCAAGATAAACATGTTTAGGGCATTGACTTCCTTCAGATAAGAAATGTGATCCTAAGTGGTATGCAGTTTTCCATTATTTAATTTGAGTTCTTATTTAGAACGGATCTAGCTCAGACTCTTACTAGGTGTTGCAGTCTATATCTGAATGCACATGAAATGTGCAACATGCTTCTGTGCTTTTATGAAAATTTTGTTAGAGCCTAAATTTCATACTAATCATTCTTACATCTACATTTTTTTCCATATGAATGAAAAATACTATACACAGTATAGTGAAAAGGAAATCTTTTGTCTAGCCATAGCTTCTGAATGGTTTCCCTACCTAGAAATGACCACCAGTCCCAGTTCCTAATGTAGCCTTTTCAAAGATATTCAGTGTATTTCTCCCATATAAGAAAGCAAAACTTGAATACACGTTATTTCATTTGATCCTCATAAAAATCTTGTAAGTTAGGTAAAAGAGGTTTTCTCCTAAGACAGACACAAAAATAAAGGCACAGAGAAGTTCATCATTGTAACTCTATTCTACAACTAATATGTTGATGACGCCATCAGTTAAGTCTTTATTGAGTGTCTGTTGTCACATTGAGTCAGGGGCTAGGTCCAGTACTCAAGTTCAGAAGAGTTATACTTCAGTCTTGTTTCTATTGCCTGGGAGTGGTTCTTGAATGCCTCAGTTTAAAAAACTGAACAAAATTCTAGCAGGTTTTTAATCCAATTTGCTGTTTCATAGGGAAATCTTAATGCATAGAGTCTCATATACCCTGCAACATTCTGCAACAGCCAGGGACAATGAGAAGAGAAAAGTCAAGGCAATCTTCTAACATTTGGCGTTTGTATATTAGGTTTACATATTTTCACTTTAGTGATTTCTTAGGATACTTATACTAGTAAAGGAAATATTGCTGTTGGTTTAATGTTTTACCCTGCTAACGCACCCCACCCTTACATGATCTTAGTGACTAATAGGATTCTCTTACCATATGTAAATTCCACTTACCAGCTTTTTTATGTGTGTTTTCTGGTAATTTGCAATCGTAGACAAAAATCAGACTAAAGAATTTCGTAAAATAAATGAGAATCAGCAACTATGTGGTTGCAGTTTAATTTTTAAATTGGCCTGGCACAACGGCCTCACCTAAGAGTCATGTGCTGGTTATGCTCCCTGCTGGTAGAGGGCCCTCCCTTGTGGCCCACAGTGACTCAGACGGCAGCTGCAAGAACAGGAAGCTGGGGTTCATGTGACAAGACTCCAGCCTTTACCAGAGCAAACAGACCAGGTAAGATGTCTCCCCCGAGACCCTCCCAGTTTCATATTTCCCAGTTTTATGTTGCATCTCAGGGATTTTTTTTTTTCCTCCCTCAGACTGCTCTGTGTTTTCTCTTTGACCTAATGCCATGTGTGGCGAAATGCTGTCCAGAAGAGCCTGCTGAGAATTTTGTCTGGGCCTGCCTCCTTGAATAAGCCAACAATCTGCACACCAAGAATGGAAAAAATGTTTCCATGCTTCAGAGATTCCTGAACACTCTCTTTCCAAAATGAATCAGTTCCTTCTAGTGGGGAAAATGAAGACATCAGCATTCAGCATTCAGCAGTCCATTTCTAGATTTCACAAGAGACCACACATCTTCACAGATTCTTGGAGGTTTTCTTCACCAGATTTAGATCATTGTTTCCCAAAGTGTAATCTGAGGGCCAACTGCATTGGAATCATCTAGATGAAGGTATCATTATCTTTATGGAAAGACCGGGTAATCTATGTTTTTAACAAGTGCTAGAACTCATTTTTGTTCACAGAAAGCAAAGCAGCATTCACAGGCCACAGTGGGTAACAAGCAGAGTTGGAGTGTTATTTGTGCTTCCCTGTCCCCACCCCTGAATTCCCTCTCCCAGTCAAAATGTCATTTTGATAATGTTGTTTGGTCACTGTAGAAGGAAATAGGGGAAAGAGTAGGAAGGAGCCAAGGAACCAATGATGTTCTCTCTATTACATTGGTGTGGTAAACAGGATGAATTTTAGAAAGCAATGGAACAGAGTGCTTAAAAATCACTCACAAAGGTTTTGAGAAACAAATCCCCTTCTCCCCATTCTAATTAAATAGATATGGTGCTGGGCCTGGGAACCTACATTTGTAAAAAACGCTGTAGAAGTGTGACCCACTGAAAATTGTGGGTCTGCTTCCAGAAGTAGGTGTTCATACAAAATCATTTATTTGTAGCTATTAAGGAGAGTAGGCAAATTCATTTCCATGACTAGGGGAAAATCCTGCTTTTAGGGGAACATTTTAGGGACATGAATATGCAGGAAGGAAGTTCTTG
The DNA here is from genome assembly GCF_964237555.1 of Oryctolagus cuniculus. NCBI lineage: Eukaryota > Metazoa > Chordata > Mammalia > Lagomorpha > Leporidae > Oryctolagus > Oryctolagus cuniculus. Next base: position 182,144,216 of record NC_091432.1, on the reverse strand, counting down.
TCATTGCGTGGAGGGGTGGTTACAAATTCACACAGGCATGGTTCAGAATTCTAGTCCAGAAGCCAGTATTGCGGTGTAGCGGATTTAGTTCATGTCCCGGCTGCTCTACTTCCAGTCTAGCTCCCTGTTAACGCTCCTGGGAAAGCAGTTTAAGATGGTCCAAGTACTTGAACCTCTGCATCCATGTGGGAGAACTGATGAAGCTCTTGGCTCCTGCTTTCGCCTAGCCCAGTCCTGGTTGTTGTGGCCATTTGGAGAGTGAACCAGCTGGGGGAAGATTCTCTCCTTCTCTCTCTGTCATACTGACTTTCAAAAAAAAAAAAAAAAAAAAAAAAAAAGCTCCAACATAGGTTGAATGTTATGGTAATAAGACTCAAGCTCCTGCTAGGGTAGTATTAAAATGAAGTAAAGAGTGACCTTTGGATACCTTGTGACCCATCTGTGCTGGCCTTGCTCTTGCAGTGGAGTCTGGACCAGTCCAGAGTGGCTGGTGATTGAATCTCTCTTTGGAATGTGACTGAAAACCTGAAAGACAACTTTGGAGAAAATCAGATGCTTTTAGGGTCTTGAAATAGAAATAAGTCACAAATAAAGACCTTTGAGCTGCTCAGGGCATTACACAGTAGAGTATCACTTATTTAATGTACTGTGTACTCAGGTCTAGAGCTGTAAGCTGTAAGTCCCCCTTCTTTCTTTTTTTAAAAACAGGGTTTATTTTTTTATTTTGAAAGTCAGTTACAGAGAGAGAGAGAGGGAGAAAGAGAGATCTTCCATCTGCTGGTCAACTCCTCAAATAACCACAATGGCTGGAGCTGGGCTGGTCTGAAGCAAGGAGCCAGGAGACTCTTATAGTCTCCCACATGGATGCAGGGGCCCGAGCACTTGGGCCATCCTCTGCAGCTTTTCCCAGAAACATTATCAGGTAGCTGGATTGGAAGTGGACCAGATGGGACTTGATCCAGCACCCATAAGAGATGTATTGCAGGCTCTACTGGCTATGGTACAATGCCAGCCCCTGTAAGTCCCTTTTTGGCAGCTATTTTTTAAGCAGCTTCAAACAAAGAAAAACCAAGTTCAATAACCCAACATTCTTGACAATAAGAAGACATATGAGGGTTTTCTAATGAGCCAGCATTTTGTTTTAGTACCTTCTGTGCTTCTCTTTAAACAGGATATATTTTTATTCGAGCAATTATATATATAAATATTAAAGATTTATTTGTATTTATTTGAAAGAATTAGAGAGAGAGGTCTTCCATCTGCTGCTTCACTCCTCAAATGGCTGCAATGGCCGGAGTTGAGCTGATCCAAAGTCAAGAGCTAGGAGCTCCTTTCCAGTCTCCCACGTGGGTGCAGGAGCCCAAGGACTTGGGCCATCTTCTATTGCTTTCCCAGGCCATAGTAGAGAGCTGGATTGGAAGTGGAACAGCTGGGACTAGAACTGGCACTCATTTGGGATGTCAGCACTTCAGGCCAGGGCTTTAATCTGCTGCACCACAGCGCTGGCCCCTCAAGAGTAATTATTAAAAAAAAAAGAGTAATTATATTGGTCAACATCTCCACAAACAAGCAAGCCATCTAACAGGAATAATACTTACACGATTCCATCATTAGTTAGATAATATTAATGAATTATATAATTAATAACATGAATGTTATTAATAGAATATGAGTCATATTAGTGAATCTATTATATTAATGATATTAATTATTTATTAGTGAATAAGAACTTCTTTGCATTTTCGCACTAAAAAACATGTGGAAAGGAAGTTTTTTTCACTTTTTTCTCTATGACTTATTTATTTAATTTGAAAGGGAAAGCAACAGAAAGAGGGAGAGACATAGAAAGATTTTCTTTTATTTATTTATTTTATTTTTTGACAGGCAGAGTGGACAGTGAGAGAGAGAGACAGAGAGAAAGGTCTTCCTTTGCTGTTGGTTCACTCCCCAATGGCCGCCGCGGCTGGTGCACTGTGGCCCGCGCACCGTGCTGATCCTATGGCAGGAGCCAGGTACTTATCCTGGTCTCCCATGCGGGTGCAGGGCCCAAGTACTTGGGCCTTCTTCCACTGCACTCCCTGTCCACAGCAGAGAGCTGGCCTGGAAGAGGGGCAACTGGGACAGAATCTGGTGCCCCGAACCTGGTGTGCCGGCGCCACAAGGCGGAGGATTAGCCTACTGAGCCACAGCACTAGCCAGAAAGATTTTCTATCTGCTGTCTACTCCCTGAATTCTCATAAGAACTGGGGCTGGGCCAGCCTGAAGCCAGGAAACCGGGATTGAGTTAGGATATAATCATGGTGGCTTTTCAGGTGATGCACATTCTTTACAACAGTTTTTTCTAAGTGTTGCTTTTGGTATGTCCTTCTGTCACTCTTATGCTCAAAAATTTCAATGTAACTTCACTATAGAATTCCCTTGTCTAGGCCTTGGATCCCATGGGCTCAATCCATTTTCCCACCTTTACTTATACAACTGTATTTCACCTGTCTATTTTAGCTCAGTGATCTCTTACCTTTCCTCAAATGTACCATAAAGTTTCTATTTACTAAAGTTCCCTCTCTGTATTGTCTAGATTTAAGGCTCAATTCAATATATCTTTTTGGTGAAATCTTTAAAAACATTTTAAAAAATATTTATTTTGGGGATCAGTGCTGTGGCATAGCCAGTAAAGCTGCTGCCTTAGATGCTGACATCCCATTTGGACACTGGTTCAAGTCCCTGTTGCCAAACGTCAGATTCAACTCCCTGCTAATGATCCTGGGAAAGCAGTGGAAGATGGCCTGAGTACTTGGGCCCTTGCACTCATGTGAGAGACCCAGAAGAAGCTCCTGGCTCATGGCTTCAGATTGGCCCAGCTCCGACCATTGCAGCCTTTTTGGTAGTGAACCAATGGATGGAAGATTCTCTCTCTCTCTCGCTCTCCCTCCCCCCTCCCTCTCTCCCCCTTTAACTCTGCCTTTCAAATAAATAAATAAATATATTTTTTAAGGATTTATTTATTTATTTGAAAGGCAGATTTACAGAGAGGCAGAGGCAGAGAGAGAGAAAGGTCTTCCACCCGCTGGTTCACTCCCTAGGTGGCTAAAATAGCTGGAGCTGTGTTGATTTGAAGCCAGGAGCCAGGAGCTTCCTCTGGGTCTCCCACATGCGTGTAGGGGCTCAAGCACTTGGGCCATCTTGTACTGCTTTCCCAGGCCATAGCAGAGAGCTGGATCGGAAGTGGAGCAGCCGGGACTCGAACTGGTGCTCATATGGGATGCTGACACAGCAGACTGGGCTATAATCTGCTGCACCACAGAGCCAGCCCCATAAATAAATAAATCTTACAATTAATTTTGATAGAGTCACAGAGAAAAAGGGAGAGATCTTCCATCTTTTGGTTCACTCCCCAGATAACCACAATGGCCTGTACTGGGCCAGGCCAAAGACTGGAGTCAGAAGCTTCATCCGGGTCTCTCACATATGTGGAAAGGGCCCAGACACTTGGGCTATCTTCTACTGCTTTTCCCAGGTCATTAGCAGGGAGCTGGATTGGAATTGGAGCAGCCAGGACTTGAACCAGTGACCATATGGGATGCTGGTGTTGCGGGCAGTGGCTTAATTCACTTTGCTACAAAGGTGGCCTCAGTTGGTAGAGGTTTACATTGATACTTTTTGGGGAGAACACTTTGAAGAATTACTCCACAATAAGCCCTTTTGTATGTTCACAAAAATGTATGATCTATGCAGGCATGGTGGTACAGCAGGTTAAGCCACCACTTGTGATGCCTACATCTCCTATCTGAGTGCCAGCACTACTGCTCCTGATCCAGCCTCCTGCTAATGCATCCTAGAAGGCAGCAAGTGTCAATTCAAGTACTTTGAGTTTCTGCCACCAAGGGAGAAGTAAATGAAGTTCTGGGCTTCTGATTTTGGCCTGGTCCATCCCTGGTAATTGCAGGCATTTGGGAAGTGAACCAGCAGATAAAAGATCTCTCTTTGTTTCTGTCTCCTCTCTCTCTGTTTCTCTTTCTCTCTCTCCTTGCCTTTCAAAGTAGATGAAAATAAATAAACAAAACAAAGTATGATAAGGATGTTTGCTTAGTCTTTGACTAGAAAAACATTGGAAACAACCTATCAAATGGAGTAATGGTTAAATTGTGATGCATCCTGTGGCATAACATGCAATTATTAAAAACAAAGAGATGCTAAATGAGTTGATGATAAATGAGTTGGTGCCTGCAACACCAGCATCCCATATGGGCACCGGTTCAAGTCCCGGCTGCTCCAGTTCCAATCCAGCTCCCTGCTAATGGCCTGGCAGTGCATAAACTTCCTATATGTTGGTAGCCATCAGAGGTAAGCCAGGATGGATGCATACAAGTACATTCAGGAGCTGTGAAGGAAGGAGCAGTCAGAAGTGATGTACTTTCTCCCAGGGATCCACTGTTGACTGTACCACCAGCTCTCTCTGCCCCACCGGAACTCCACTCCACCCAGCCTGACAAAGTCCACACACTAGGATACCAGCCTAGACAAGGTTACATCACATGTAGGATTCATATGCACCATGGTGGCTACAAGGGCCCAGTTTCTAAGGGTCCAACATGTAGCCTGTCCATCTTGATGTTAACCAGCTAAAGTTTACTCAAAGCCTTCAGTCTGTAGCTGAGGAACCAGCTGGACACCACTGTGGGACTCTAAGAGTCCTGAATTCTTGCTGAGTTGGTGAAGATTTCACATAGAAATTATTTGAGGTTATCTGCATTGATCCATTCTATAAAAGTATCAGAAGAAATCATGGGGCCAGTGTTGTGACATAGTGGGTTAAGCTGCTGCCTGTGATGTCAGCATCCCACATGAGCATGAGCTCCTGTCCTGGCTGCTCGTCCTCTAACCCAGCTCCCTGCTTATGTGCCTGGGAAAGCAGCAGAAGAAGGCCATGTGGGAGACCCAGAAGAAGCTCCTGGCTCCTGGTTTTGGCCTGGCCCAGCCCCGGCTGTTGCAACCATCTGGGAAGTGAATGAGTAGATGGAAATCTTTCCCTCTTTCTTTCTGTAATTCAGCCTTTCGAGTAAATAAATAAATTTTTAAAAGAAATGAAAAGAAATCCTGACACCCAGTGGATCACCAAACCAGTTCACAAACACAGGGAAATGCTTTGGCTGACATCTGCAGGTCACAGGAGTCCTGGCCCTGGAAAGGATACAAGGTCCACCACACAGTTGGATTTTCTTGTTGTGCAGCCCGGAGAAGGCGCAATGCCTTCCAGCTGCACCATTACCACTAATACAAGCAATGTTTGTAAAATTCATACCTAATAAAGCATTTAAGGCAACATATCTGCTTAAAGGGGTTATTTGTCCACTAAAACTAGTCTGCAGATAATTTAACGAATGCTTTGCCAAATTATGAAAGTTAAGGTGCAATAATGTTTGAAGACTAAATGATGGTGTATCTTGTATCTTGTTTCTAATAAGATGAGCTTCAGATTTACTATATCTTATTAAGAATTTATATGTCAGTGTTGTTTAAACATTCTGGGTTGCTTTAATAGGTGTAAAATAAATTCATTTTTTTTAAAAAGAAAGATTAATTTATTTTTATTTGAAAGGCAGAGTTACAGAGAGAGATCTTTAATCCACTGGTTCACTCTCCAAATGACAACAATAGCCAGGTTTGGGTCAGGCTGAAGCCAGGAGCCGGGAGCCAGGATTTTCATCCTGGTTTCCCATGTGGATGCAGGGACCCAAGCACTTAGGCCATCTTCCACTGCTTTCCCCAGGCACATTAGCAGGGAGCTAGATGGGAAGTCAAACAGCCAAGATATGAACCAGCACCCTTATGTGATGTTGGCATCGTAGGCTGTGGCTTAACCTGCTGTGTAAGAGTGCCAGCCCTAAAATAAATTCTTTAAAAGGCAAGGCAGGGGGAACAGTGTGAGAACTCAAGAGCATTGGTAACAGTTTTGAAAGTGTAGTCTCCAAGAATTTTCAGAATTGTCTCTAAATTAAAAAATATTGTCTTTAAAAAATTTAACGTATATATTTAACTAATTTACTCCTTTGTTCACAGGAAAAAAATAAATCTAACATTTCCATAAAATGGGAAGTATACTTTATAAAATCGTGCAAGTGGCTTTTTCCTGGGCATACTGAAAATATAGTGGGACTAGTACTGTGGTATAGTGGTTTAAGCTGCTGCCTGCAATGCCAGCATCCCGTAGGGGCACTGGTTTGAGTCCCAGCTGCTCCACTTTCCATCCAGCTCCCTGCTAATGTGTCTCATAAAGCAGCAGCTGAAGATGACCCAAGTCCTTAGGCCTCTGTACCTATGTGGGATATTCCCGGTCCTGGCTTCAGTCTGGCCTACCCCTAGCTGTTGTGGTCATTTGGAGAGTTAACCAGTGGATGGAAGATTTCTTGCTCTGTCTTTTCCTCTGTGTAACTATACCTTTCAAATAAACAAATCTCTTAAAAATATATGTTAATATATGGTACAGATGATTTTCCGATTTAGCCATTAGATGTCGCTCAACAGCTAGAAAGTGGAAGAAACTGGTTGTGTATTTTAAAGCTCTTTCTTGGTCTTCCAGGGATGACTCAGACCCACTGTCTCTGGGTTTGCTCAGACATGTACTGGTATTTGTATGTCACTATAGTGCTGCATGTGACAAGCCCTTGGCCATCCAGAGAGCTGGTTCTCCAAATACCTTAATTTTATCATTTAAGTCAACATATAGTTCTTTTTTAATAGATTTAATTTGGAAGTTAGTGTAACAGAGAGACAGAGACAGAGACAGAGAGAGATCTCCCATCTGTTGGTTCACTCCCCAGATGGCTGCAACAGCCAGCACTAGGCTAGACCCAAGCTGGCTTCATCCAGGTCTCCCACAGGGTGGCAGGGGTCCAAGCCCTCAGGCCATCTTCTGCTGCTTTCCCCAGGCTATTAACAGGGAGCTGAATCAGAAGTGGAGCAGCTAAGGATGCTGCATTGCAGGCAGTGGCTTAACCTGCTATGCCACAACACCATCCCCAACATTTAGTTCTTGCTACATACAGATATCAATTGCACTCCATGGCAAATTCCCACTCATCTTAAGACCAAGCTCAAATGTCACTGCCTCTCTGGACCCTTCTCTTTTTCCTCCCTAACCTAGAACTGTGGAAAACCTTTGCCACAGTACTTTTGTGTTATATTTGTTTACAAACCTGTCTCCCCAAATTCTAGAAAATACCCTTTAAAAATAAAAAATATTTATTTGGTTAGTTATTTGAAAGCCAAAGTGACAGAGAGAGGGGGAGAGACAGAGAACCAGATCTTCCACATTTGCTGGTTCACTCCCTAAATGGCCACAATGGCCAGAGGTGGTCCAAGCTGAAGCCAGGAGCCAAACACTGTCAAATTAATCTCCAGAAAATGCATCTCTTTCTGGCTTACTCCCCTGCTATAAACTTTTCACTGGATCTCTTCTAGTTACAGAGAAAAGATTAAATTTACATTCAAAGTTTAAAAAAATGAACAACTGCACTTAATTTTTTTTTGACAAGCAGAGTTAATGAGAGAGAGAGAGAGAGACAGAGAGAAAGGTCTTCCTTCCATTGGTTCACCCCCCAAATACCCGCCATGGCTGGTGCTGCGGTGATCCAAAGCCAGGAGCCAGGCACTTCCTCTAGTTCTCCCATGCGGGTGCAGGGCCCAAGCACTTGGGCCATCCTCCACTGCCTTCCCGGGCCACAGCAGAGAGCTGGACTGGAAGAGGAGCAACTGGAACAGAATCCAGTGCCCCAAAATGTACTTAATAATTTTTAAAATGTCTTCTTAGACTGGTTAAAATAGCTAAAGCAAAACATTTAGATTTGGCCAAAAATCCTTTATATGTGTGTGTGTGTGTGTGTATGTGTGTGTGTATGTGTGTGTATAACGCACATGTTTATTTTACAATTTACTTATGAAATCCTGTCATTTGCAGTAAACAATTTTTTAAAAGATTTATTTATGTATTTGAGAGGCTTAGTTAGAAACAGAGAGAGAGACAGGTAGAGAGAGCCAGGTCTTCCATCCGCTGGTTCACTCCCCAGCTGGCTGCAACGACTGGAGGTGAGCTGATCCAAAACCAGGAGCCAGGAGCTTCTTCCTGGTCTTCCACGTGGGTACAGGAGCCCAAGGACTTGGGCCATCTTCCACTGTTTTCCCAGGCCACAGCAGAGAGATGGATCAGAAGTGAAGCAGCCAGGACTTGAACCAGCACCCATATGGGATGCCGGCACTGCAGGTGGCTCCTGTATAGGATGCTGGCACTGCAGGTGGCGGCTACACCACAGCCCTGGCCCCAGCAATCTTTAAATTATGTTTATTATATTTCTTTATAACAATTTTTTTTTTTTTTTTTGACAGGCAGAGTGGACAGTGAGAGAGAGACAGAGAGAGAAAGGTCTTCCTTTTGCCGCTGGTTCACCCTCCAATGGCCGCCGCTGCAGCCGGCGCACCGCGCTGATCCTGGCAGGAGCCAGGAGCCAGGTGCTTTTCCTGGTCTCCCATGGGTTGCAGGGCCCAAGCACCTGGGCCATCCTCCACTGCACTCCCTGGCCATAGCAGAGAGCTGGCCTGGAAGAGGGGCAACCGGGACAGAATCCGGCGCCCCAACCGGGACTAGAACCCGGTGTGCCGGCGCCGCAAGGTGGAGGATTAGCCTATTGAGCCACGGCGCCGGCTCTCTTTATAACAATTTAAAACCCTTCTACCTTAACCTATGTCCTTGTTATAATATAGATGTGTTAGTTGTATCTGTTTCTTCTTAAAGTGGTGGCCAACAAAATTATTTAAATGTATTTTATTTTTATGCTACAGACATCGTTCCTCCTACCTTCACCATATTACCCCCTTCCTGAAGACATCTTGTGATCATAGTACAACAGAGCTGATGTTCCACAACTCAAAGAGAGTTTACACATACACATAGAACATTTTAAGAATCGTTCATCAGTCACAATTCTGTGCTCTGTTTTGACAAGAATAGCTAAAGATGGGTTTTCCATGGAACTCCAGTGAAGGCTTTACTAGAGGGAAGTAAAAGGCACACCATGAAACCCAGGAGAAGAAAGTTCATGCCAGGTTAACGGTTAACAGTCCATAAGCCAATATATGGATTAGATATGAAATGAGAAGGAGCCGGTGCTGTGGCTCAATAGGCTAATCCTCCGCCTTGCAGTGCCGGCACACTGGGTTCTAGTCCCGGTCAGGGCGCCGGATTCTGTCCCAGTTGCCCCTCTTCCTGGCCAGCTCTCTGCTATGGCCCGGGAGTGCAGTGGAGGATGGCCCAAATGCTTGGGCCCTGCACCCGCATGGGAGACCAGGAGAAGCATCTGGCTCCTGCCTTCGGATCAGCACGATGCGCCGGCCACAGCGCGCCGGCTGCGGCAGCCACTGGAGGGTGAACCAACAGCAAAAAGGAAGACCTTTCTCTCTGTCTCTCTCTCTCACTGTCCACTCTGCCTGTCCAAAAAAAAAAAAAAAAAAAAAAAAAGAGAGAGAGAAGGAATATCAGTAGCACGGATGCATTTTTGGCAGACTTTAGTAAAGGAAGGGGAATGTTGCCCTGAGGATGGGGTGGTGGGTGGGAGGGGGGTTGAGACCAAAAGTGACAGCTGGTAGGTGGGTGATTAAATGCCCACTTATGCCATTAACAACCTGTGGGAAGTCCCTCGACTCCACAGAAGATATCTATTTGACTGTTAAATTGACATTCTTTGCCATATCTCTTTCTTCCCTCTGTGGGTAGGGAAAAATGTCTTGGCATTCACTACCTACAAACCTTGCCATTCAGAACACTGATATTTATACTTGAAGAATGCCTTAAAATCATTTTTAACTACTTGTGTATTTTGCATCCTGCACAAGGAAACTGAGGCATGGCCTACAACGTTTGCACAAAGTTAAGTGTTCCAACCTCACACAACATTTCTGAACAACATCTTGAGTGTAATCATGTTCTCATAATGAACTTTGGTTTCATCAGATGAAGGTTGAATTATAGCATTGCACTTTTATTTACCCACCAATGGATTACTTAGCATATATTTCTGAGGCAGGGACTTGATGTAGTAATTAAGACATCCCTTGGAGGGGCTGATGCTGTGGCACAGCAGATTAAAGCTCTGGCCTGAAGTGCCGGCATCCCATATGGGCACCGGTTCTAGTCCTAGCTGCTCCTTTTCTGGTCAGCTCTCTGATATGGCCTGGGAAAGCAGTGGAAGATGGCCCACGTCCTTGGGCCCTATACCCACGTGGGAGACCCGGAGGAGGCTGCTGGCTCCTGACTTCGATTAGGCTCAGCTCTGGCCATTGTGGCCATCTGTGGAGTGAACCAGCGGATGGAAGACCTCTCTCTGTTTCTACCTCTCTTTGGAACTGCCTTTCAAATAAGTAAAATAAATCTTAAAAAAAAATAAAGACATCCCTTACATGATAGAGTGCCAGGGTTCCAGGTTCCTGCTAATGCACGCCCTGGAAGGCAGCAGGAGTTGGCTCACATACATGGGTACCTGCCACCCACAGGGAAGACCCACACTGAATTCTGGGTTCCTGTCTTTGTCCTGGGCCATGGTTGTATGCATTTGGGGAGTAAACAAGTACAAGGAAGGAAATCACTCTCTGTCTCTGCCTTTAAAATTAAAAATAATTAAATCATTTAAAGAGTTATCATTTTTATAGATCAAAAAAGCCTTTCAGCAAAAGGCTCCTATTTGCCTCTTTTATGCTTGTTGTCAGGAAATGAGAAGTCCAGTTAAATCCTAAATATTCCTCACTGCCTCAACAATAGACCTAAAACAATAGCAGACAAATACAATTAGAATTATGGGGAAGAAACACATTGAAAACATGCAGTGCAGTCTGCGCCATGGTTCAATAGGCTAATCCTCCCCCTGCGGCGCCGGCACACCGGGTTCTAGTCCCAGTCGGGGCGCCGGATTCTGTCCCGGTTGTCCCTCTTCCAGGCCAGCTCTCTGCTGTGGCCAGGAGTGCAGTGGAGGATGGCCCAGGTGCTTGGGCCCTGCACCCGCATGGGAGACCAGCAGGAAGTACCTGGCTCCTGGCTTCGCCATCTGCAGTGCACCGGCCGCGGCGGCCATTGGAGGGTGAACCAACGGCAAAGGAAAACCTTTCTCTCTCTCTCTCTCTCACTGTCCACTCTGCCTGTCAAAAAAAAAAAAAATAAGTGAATAAATAAGTAATCTTTAAAAAAAAAAAAAACATGAAGTGCTGGTGCAAGCATGGTAGGGGCCAGAAGTACATGTGGCGCCAGTAGTAGAAGAGATCATATCTTTTTGAGGCGGAAGTCGTGGTTGCTTTAATCAGGGTAGTGGCAGGGATGGCCCTAATAAAAGTGACAGGAGCAACAACAACCATTTCCTAGGGGAGGCTGCAGGAATCTTAGAGGTGGTGGTAGAGGTTTTGGATGAGGGCATGCCCTCAGAGGCTTTAACAAAAGCCATGCCGACAAAGGCTGCATCCCTGCGAAAATACTGTGGTTTATAAATGTACTGCAGATGAAAATAAAGTCAGTTACTTCCAAGTTTCTGATTATTTAGAAAACAAAGAACAAATTGGGATAATGGATGGAGTGTCTGAACAACTTTGAGATTTTCATTTTTCAGTTATATTGTCAGAAAACATGAAGACATCTTCCTTTAAGAAACGCAGTTTGGAATGGACGTTGTGGGGCAGTGGGTTAAGCCACTGATAGGATGCCTGCATCCCACATTGGAGTGCTAGTTCAAATCCTAGTTACTTTGCTTCCAATTCAGCCTTTGGCTAGTGTGACTGGTAGGCAGCAGATGATGTCTCATGTACTTAAGTCCCTGTTACCCACATGGGAAACCTAGATGGAGTTCCTAGTTTCTGACTTTGGCCTGGCCCAGCCCACCAGTTGTGGGCATTTGGGGAGTGAACCAGCTAATGTAAGATCTCTCTCCTTCTCTATCATTCTGCCTTTTAAAGTATTAATCAAATAAAAAACTTTCATTTTATTTGAAAAGCAGAGAGACAGAGAGACAAAATGACAGAGACTGAGCTAGGTCTGTCAATTTTGCTCTAAAAGAGCATGAACAATGTTATAATGCTTTTTACAGTATCTGGCACTCTGTGGGTCCTAAATAAATTGACAGGAGTTTTCATGTGAAGTATAGTTGAATTTTTAAAATGGAATATTTTGGCCAGCACCGCGGCTCAATAGGCTAATCCTCCGCCTTGTGGCACTGGCACACCGGGTTCTAGTCCTGGTCGGGGCGCTGGATTCTGTCCCGGTTGACCCTCTTCCAGGCCAGCTCTCTGCTGTGGCCCGGGAGTACAGTGGAGGATGGCCCAAGTCCTTGGGCCCTGCACCCCATGGGAGACCAGGATAAGTACCTGGCTCCTGCCATCGGATCAGCGCGGTGCGCGGGCCGCAGCACGTTGGCCGCAGTGGCCATTGGAGGGTGAACCAATGGCAAAGGAAGACCTTTCTCTCTGTCTCTCTCTCTCACTGTCCACTCTGCCTGTCAAAAATAAAAATAAAATAAAATGGAATATTTTATTCCTTAAAAAAAGAAATGCAGGGCCAGTGCTGTGACACGGTGGGTTAACGCCCTGGGCTGAAGCACCGGCATCCATATGGGCACTGGTTCTAGTCCCGGCTGCTCCACTTCCCATCCAGCTCTCTGCTATGGCTGGCGCACCGCACTGATCCGAAGCCAGGAGCCAGGTGCTTCTCCTGGTCTCCCATGCAGGTGCAGGGCCCAAGCACTTGGGCCATCCTCCACTGCACTCCCAGGCCATAGCAGAGAGCCGGCCTGGAAGAGGGGCAACTGGGACAGAATCTGGCGCCCTGACTGGGACTAGAACCCGGTGTGCCGGTGCTGCAGGCAGAGGATTAGGCTATTGAGCCATGGTGCCGGCATCTGTTCTCTTTTTTTAAAAGTTTCATTTATTTATTTGAAAGGCAGAGTGACAGATGGGGAGAGACATTCCACCTGGGTCTTCCACATGGGTAACAGAGACCTAAGCACTTGGGCCATCATCTGATGCTTTTCTAGATACATTAAGCAGAGGCTGGATCAGAAATGGGCTTGAACCAGCTTTATGAAATGAGCTACAGGTGTCCCAGGAGGTGGCTTAACCTTCTGTGCCACAGTGCTTGCCCCAGAGTTCTCATTGTTTGTGATGCGTGATGATCTCCTACCTTGGCATGCTTGTGGGGTGGCAAGGAGGCCAATATATGTGGCCTACTTGGAGCAAGGAGGAAAAGAGTAGGAATTGAGATCAAGGATGCACTGCGGCTAAATCATGTTTTACTTGGATCTGATATGGGTAACTCAGGCCGTCTTTGATGTGTTTTGAGCAGAGGATTACCTGGATGCTGTATAAAAAACAGAAATCCAGCAGGTGGGGCAGAGGGTGGGGTCCTATAAGAGACAAGCTGAGGGGACTATTGCAGAAGGCCAGGCAAGAGAAGATGATGGCTTGGACTGTGGTGGTATAGAAGGAAGTGGTGAGAAAGGCTTGGATTCTGAAACATTTTAAAGATAAAGTCAACAGATTTTGAATGTGGGATTCAAAAGAAAGAAGATTCAGGAGACTACAGATTTTTGGTTTGAACTGTTGGAAGAATGGAATTCCTGGTAACTAAAGTGGGGAATGGATGTATATGTATATGTATATGTATATGTATATGTATATGTATATGTATATGTATATGTATATAACTTGCATTTACTTGTTATCTTTGTCTCCTCTCAATAGTGCCTTCATGACCAGAACCTCAATAAATATAATGTTCATAGCTAATATTTAACTAGATTTTATGTGTCACGTTTGATTTAACTAATGTAAATATTCAGTTGAATGCTTTAATGAACATTTATGAGGAAACTTCAAAAATTCATGGAAAATAAAATTAAAAGATGTTTGTTTTCCTGCTAAAAGTTGAAATCCACATATCACTTTTTCATAATATCCATTTTCCATGAACTTTTTGGAGATCCTGTCATGTATTTCATCATTTAGTTTTTATACAAAAGTAGGTGAGAAGTAATGTTGTTATCTTATTTATACATAGGGACACTATGCCCCATAGAAGTTAAAGAAATTGTTTAAGGCTACATGGCTAGTAAAGAGGAAAGTTGAGGTTCTTTTTTTTTATTTTTGTAAGTTTTCTCCCGAGGTAGCTCCTTACTTTTTCTTTACAAATTATTTTTTAAGTTTTGAAGTGGTGACAGAGTCACATAGTTTAAAATTGAAAAAAAAAAAAAAAACACAAAGTTTCTCTTTAAAATTTGTTTCAGCTCTCTCCTTTCCTTCCCCTCCCACATGCAGTCTAATTAGTTTTTATTATAATTATTATTAATTTAGTTGAGAGGTAAATTTACAGACAGAAAGAGGGAGAGACACAGAAAAAGGTCTTTCATCCACTAGTTCAGTCCCCAAGTGGCCACAATGGCCAGAACTAGGCCTACCTGAAGCCAGAAGCAGGAGCTTCTTCCAGGTCTCCCAAGCACTTGAGCCATCTTCCACTGTTTTCCCAGGCCACAAGCAAAGCGCTGGATCCAAAGAGGAGCAGTGAGGACACAAACCAGCACCCATTTGGAATGCCAGCAGCACAGGTGGAGGCTTAGCCTACTACTCCACAGTGCCAGCCTCCTAATTAGTTTCTTGAGTATTCTTCCCTAGGTATTCTTGCTTCCTAAGCAAGCAAATATGAAATAAACATATCTCTCCCCCACACAAACATATACATACTTTTTGTTTTCACAAGGGGTAACATCCTTTATACCCTGCCCTGTATCTTGCTTTTCCACTTGGGTACCTGTTCATGTGGTTTTAACATTACTTATTTAATTAATCCCCTATTGATGAATACTTCATACATTCCTAGTCATTTGTTACTCTAAACAGTACTGCAGTAAAGCCATGAGTCACTTTGCATGTATGCCATTTTGCAAAGATGAAAGCTGGTATTATAACTGAGAATCATTTGGTTTATTTTTTAAGATTTATTTATTTATTTGAAAGCAGCTAGAGAAAGAGAGAGATCTTCCATCTGCTGTTTCACTCCTCAAATGGTCATACAATCACTGGGGATAGGTCAAACCGAAGCCAGGAGCCTAGAACTCCATCAGGATCTCCCACACGGGTGCAGGGGTCCACACACTTGAGCCATCTTCTGCTGCTTTCCCAGGTGCATTTGCACAGAGCTGGATCAGAAATGGAGCAACCAGCATCGTAAGTAGTGGTCCAACCCACTGTGCCACTATGTCTGAGTTGAAAATCCTTAATCTGTACACCACACTGCTCCCCAATATGTTCTGATGGATTTGAAAAGATGATTCTTCTTAATATTGTGAACATACCTAGGCTGTAGCCTTTTGTGTGTCTCAGCTCCTGGACCCAAGTGCAGCCCCCTCCTGAATACCTGGGAAGTTCATCAACATTCAGTCTCCTCAGGTGATCTTCTCTAGGAACATCATGACCTGGAAGATAGAGTTGAAAAAAAGGAATAATGAACTACAAGTTTCTGGTTTGCAGGTGTAAGGTAAATGCATTTCGGGTAGTAACTCAGAAGGTGACCATGTCTATGTGTAGCAATGGAAAGCCTTTTCCCAAGTGAGACAATGATCTGCCTCTTACAGAGATTGATCCTCTGCTAGCTTCTTGAGCAATACATCACCTCATTGTGTGTGATATTTAACACGGGTCGTTTTTGTCTTGCATAACATTTCGTTGTGCATGGGACTAACTTTGCTCTAGATCTGAGTCATTTCCTGTTAAAATTTGACACGTAGCCTGTGGTGCTAAGTTTACTGGTCTCATGATGATGTGGATGAGTAACTCAGGGACTCTGCCTAGCTGTGAACTTTACTCTAATTTGTGTTGCAAAGACATATACTCCTCTGTGAACTTTCACCTAGATAGGATTCCCTGAAATTATTAATAGTACTGCTGATAGTCCTAATCATCCTTTTTATTCTATTGATATTTCACATATCTAAATATATCGTAAGTGTTATTAGTACATTCATTTAAAGTTAAAGCCACTCTTTTCCATCTTAGCCATAGAAAATGGCACTCATTTATCTTTCTTGCTTTGGTCATAATTAATGCTGAGTCCTTACCAAATATTACTCTAAGCTCTTTCAGAAATACTCTCCATTAATAAATAGAGGAGGCTCAGTATTATCATTTATAAGTGAGGGGGTTGAAGTTCAGAGAATTAAGTAACTTGGTAAAGGTAGCACAGTTACTAGATAGGGAAACAGAGCCACTACAGTCTGGCTCTGGAGCCCATATTGTTAGCCATGAACTTATCAGGACACAAAGGCCGCCATCTCTATTGCTGCTATTTTTCTTTCACACCTGACCCAAACAACCTTATTTCTCTTTCTTGCCTACCTAACATCACCTCTACCTACTAACTTCTTAGCCCTAACCTGGCTAAGTTTGGGAACTAGTTGTCAGAACACACTGGCCCATGATTCCCTGACTGGGAAGTGATGACATTAACAATTGCTCTGTAATAGTTGAGCACATTTCAGTGAATGGCACAGCCTTGTGTAGTGGCTAAAATTGCTGATAGGGGAGTCAGACCACGTCTTGGGATAGGTTTGTGTTCCTGGGAGGCAATTGACATGATCCCCAATGTGTGATAAAGACCAGATTTAAATCAAAGAACACTCATTATTCCACCTCTGCCTTCCTGGAGTTATATATATTCTTTAAAGTGTATTTGTGGGGTCAGTGCTGTGGCATAGTGGGTAAAGCTGCTGTGGGCACTGCCAGCATCCCTGATGGGCATTGGTTCTAGTCCTGGCTGCTCCACTTCCATTCCAGCTCTCTGCTATGGCCTGGGAAAGCAGTAGAAGATGGCCCAAGTGCTTGGGCCCCGGCACCCACGTGGGAGACTCAGAGGAAGCTCCTTGCTCCTGGCTTCAGATTGGCACAGCTCTGGCCATTGTGGCCAACTGGGGAGTGAACCAGCAGATGGAAGTTCTCTCTCTCTCTGCCTCTGCCTCTAACTGTCCCTTTCAAATACATAATTTTTTTAAAAAATATATTTGTTTATTCTTGTCTACTTGAAAGCAGTGTGAGAGCAAGAGACAGACAGAGAAAGAGAGAGAGCGAGAGAGAGAGATCTTGCATTTGCTGGCTTACTCACCAAATGCCCTCCACAGCCAGGACTGGATCAGACCCGTCAGGAACCAGATACTCCGTTCAGCTCTCCCACATGTGAGTCAGAGCCATCATCTGCTGCCTCCCAGTATGCATTAGCAGGGAGGTAGGATCAAAAGCAGAGTTGCTGGATCTCGAACCAGTATCCCAGTACAGGACATGGTTGTCCCAAGCAGGGGCCCCACACACTGTGCCACAATGCCCACCCTGAGATTTCAGATTTCAAACTTCTTTGAGGTTTTCTTGGTAGCCCAGACAAAACTAGTCCTATCTTTTCAAAATAGCTCTCCTTCCTGAATATTTCTTGAGTCCTTGCTGGATTTCTCTTCAATTCATCTTCCACATTGCTGCCCGACACCTCATAATCCCTACACAAACTCAGTCAGTGGTTGTCCAATATCGCATTCAGAATAAAGGTTAATCTTCTGGCTCATCACAATTATCTGATTTCAGCCTCTGTAGTCGCTGCTCCCTGGCAGACTCTAGTGTGTGGGACATTTTGTTAGGGAATCTCCTGGGAAGAAGAAAGAGAGAAAGCATGTAAGGTTGGGCAGAAGGAGAAGTTGAGTTGCAATGTAGTCACAACAAGGACCTCCTCTGACCCTGCGGGAATCTCTGGCCCTTCTTAGTTGTCCTGAGTGGAGATGGGGACAGGTCTGGCCCGTGTAACAAGGTAACAATCAACCACTAGCTGTGAGAGGTAGGCATATTTCAGAAATTCTTTTAATCAAAAATTTCAGAAAGCCTTTTAATGTGTCATTTACTGATGCCTTTGAGAGCTGATACTTTTCTCAGTGACTTCTATGAGACTTAACTTTTCTAAGTGACTTCTTTATCTCATGTTATGGGTCATGGCTATTTCTGGCTGCTGTCTAAATCTAGTCATTCCTCAGTGTTTTCTTAGACTGTTCTTTTCTTTCTGAACTTTCTCCCTTGACATATCACCTAACCCCTAACTCCAATTATCACTCCCAAGATGATGATTCCTAAATTGACCTTCCCTAGCCTGAACTTTCTGTGCATCTAGGGCCAATGTGTGCTCAGAAGCCTTGACAGGCAAACAGAAGACCCAGGCTGAGATAGGCAAGGTATAGGCTGGAGTGATGCCAGGGTCTTAAGAGACAATGTGCCCGCCCCTGCCGGGGACTGCACAGCCTGTGTGGGGTGAACAGAGCATTCTTTGGTAAGACTTATTTTTTTAAATTTATTTTTAAGAAAGCTTTTCTTTGATAAATATAAATTTCATAGGTACAGCTTTTGGAATATAGTAGTTCTTCCCCCCCATATCCGCCCTCCCACCCCCATTCCCGTCTCACCTCCTACTCCTCCCATCCCATTGGTAAGACTTATTTTGTTAAAAAAAAAAAAAAAAAAAGGAATTCTTGGCAAAAAAAAAAAAAAAAAAAAAGAGAGAGAGAGAAAAGAGAGAGACAATGTTTGCATCGGGAAGAGAATAGTAGGCCTTGGAAAGGGACATGCTCATGTTTACAATTACAGTTGTTTGGGAGCAGGTATTTGGCCTGGTGGTTAAGACAACCCATGTCCCACATTTGAGTACCTGGATTTGATTCTTGGCTCTGGTTCCTGATTCCAGCTTCCTGCCAAAGCACACTCTGGGAAGCAGCTCAAAGAGTTGAGTTCCTGCCACCCATATGGGAGACCTGGATTGAATTCCTGGCTCCTGGCCTTGGTGCGTTGTGAGTATCTGGGGAGTTTACCAGCAGATAGGAGCTCTCTTTCTCTCTTTCCCTCTCTCTCTCTCTCTCTCTCTCTCTCTCTCTCTCACACACACACACACACACACACAGAGTTATTTATCTTTGGGTGTATTACTAATTAGGAAATCACACATTTTATGAAATACTCTGAGGGTTAGACATAAAGTCTCTGCAACAGAGTGGGGGTGCAACAGTAGAATTGCAGTTATGAAGGAAGTGAGTAAAGAGGCAAAGGGGATCCAAACAGAGAGGAAAGGAGAGTTCTTAAGACAAACGTCATTGCTTGCTTTTGTTTGTTTGTTTGTTTGTTTGTTTTAAACTGGGACCAGCAAATCTATTGGTCTCCTTTTTAACCATGGCTGGTGACAACATAGTGGTCTGACGTGCATAGGAATCATCTGGGGATCTTGTGAAGCTGCAGATTCTCCTTTGGTTTGGGTGGGTGGGCTGGATGAGACTGCATGTATGGTGTCTTGCTGCAGGCCTGTGAATATGCTGCTGCTGCTGGCCTGTGAACCTTGCTGGACGTATCAGGGTGGTTGTCCACAAGATAAAGATGAATGGATCTGCTGGGGTGGGTGGCCTACTACTATCATTTGAAAAGAAGAATGAGGTCAGCTAAGGGAGGTTAAAGTCTACTGGGGAGAGCAGCACCACGTGGGATGGTAGGGCCAAAGGCTAAGGAAATTATCAGTGAAAAAGAGAGCTTGTGTCTTCTGATGCTTATCTGTAGAATATATTCAGAAACAAAAAACCACAGTCAAATTCTTTTCAGGGAGCGTTAATCTTTTGGGACCTTGGTTGAAAAGCTGGAATAGAAAAAGATTAATGAGAAGTAAGATAGTACGTGAAGCTTTTGTAACAATTAATATTTGGTAGTCAACAATAAAATGAGAATCATGATAAAATACCTAAAGCAAATACAGCAAATTATTAATTATAGCATCTAGGTAGTGATTGTATGGATGTTTGCTGAACAACCTTTTACACTCCTTTGTATGTTCAAAAATCTTCAAAGTAAAATACTGAAAAAATATGCTTCCTATCTTTCAAGGTTTCTGTGAAGTTGAAATGTATCTAAATAACATTTGATATAAATAACATTTGGCCTATTTTGAATAAGGGTCACTCTTTAAGAGTTTTAACAGTCTTAGAAATTATTTTATGAGCATAAGTGAAAATAAAATATGTCTCAAAGGATATGTTGATATGTTAGAAAATTCTAGCAGGCCCAGTGCTGTGGTATAATAGGCTAAGCTTCTGCCTGCAGCACCATTATGGATGCTGGCTCATGTCCTGGCTGCTCCTATTCTGATCCAGTTCTCTGCTGTGGCCTGGGAAAACAGTAGAAGATGGCCCAAGTGCTTGGGCCCCTGCACTTGCGTGGGAGACCCAGAAGAAGCTCCTGGCTCCTGACTTTGGATCAGCTCAGCTCTGGCTATTGCAGTCATTTGGGGAGTGAACCAGCGGATGGAAGACCTCTCTCTCTCTCTCTTTCTGTCTGGCTCTACCTCTCTCTGTAATTCCATCTTTCAAATAAATAAAATAAATCTTTAAAATAAATAAGATAAAAAATAAAACATGGTGCTCTCAAAGTCTGATAGTCTGCGCAATAATCACTATGTTGCAGAACTTGCTGTGTGACCCTTGGTTACCAAAGAAGTGAATGTCCAGCTTCATGAAGTGGGTCATTGTTTGGCTTAATTGATGTGTCAGCATCCAGCTGGTTCAGTCTATTTGTGGACATTTTTAGCTCTGACCCAAAGACTCTATTTCCCATTTCCACTTTCCAGATAGGGCTGGGCTTAGGAAGTAACTGGATTGTGTAGCTCAGGAGAATGGGGGCTCAAAGACACATTAGACACCTGATAGGCCTCACTGTTGCAGGGTTGCATTAAAACGGAGTAGAGATAGGGAGTGGAGAGCTATACGCATCATATTACTGGGATAGATTCTTGTGTAAACATGTTCCATACTTCATAGTCTACAAAGTGTTAATAAATATCACCTCCTCTGAGCCACACAGCTTCCCCTGGAGGTTAGGGACAAGAATTTTGTCCTGTTTTACTGAAGAGGAAACTCGATGTGGTTACCATGAGATATACCTCTTAGCTATCCTTCCAACTGCAGGAACCAGATTGATTGAGGGGCCCTGCTGCATTCTGAAGTCCATCACTGTGAGCTGAGATCAGGCTACCCAAGGGCTGCTCTCAGCCAGTGATTGAGGACAGCAGGACTGTTAAGGCAGGCTCATTCTTGGGAGACTGGGACGACTCTGATGATTTGCGTGTCTGCCCTCCCTCCCCCCACCCCAGCCTTGCTGAACTTGACTTAGAGCACACTAATCTAATGTGCTTCTATTCACCCTCCCTTCCTTCCCTCTCTTCTTCATTCAGGTGAAGCCTGCATCACTGTCTGGTGGCTCTGCTAGCCTCTCCTGGCTCCCCTTCATTTCCTCCTAGAGGCATTTCCTGTAAGTTTAGTGATCTTTTGGCATCAAACATAGATCTGAGTGATTCCAGGTGTGCTTTTAATTGTTTTTCTTTTTGGAAATTGAATTTGAGTCTTAGAGCAACACAACTTTTTTCCTACCAGTTTGCTTTTATTTTTCATACTTTATTATTTTTGACAGGCAGAGTTAGACAGTGAGAGAGACAGAGAGAAAGGTCTTCCTTTTTCCGTTGGTTCACCCTCTAAGTGGCTGCTATGGCTGGCGCGCTGCGCCAATCCGAAGCCAGGAGCCAGGTGCTTCCTCCTGGTCTCCCATGCAAGTGCATGGCCCAAGCACTTGGGCCATCCTCCACTGCCCTCCCAGGCCACAGGAGAGAGCTGGACTGGAAGAGGAGCAACCAGGACAGAATCCGGCGCCCCGACTGGGACTAGAACCCGGGGTGCTGGTGCCTCAGGTGGAGGATTAGCCTAGTGAGCTGCAGCACCAGCCTCATACTTTGTTATTAAAAGTATTTTTGTGTATGGTTATATCTGGTCTATTACATAGGAGTAGACCTGAAAATTATTTTATCCTATTAAAATGTAATTCTGATTTATATTAAACTACATAAACTTTTAAGATTTGGTTTCACAGATATTTCTGTTTAGTTATTTAGGCTTTGATGTGTTTTTGTTGTTTTTTAAGATTTACTTAACTAATTGGAAAGGTATGGTCACAGAGAAAGAGAGACAGAGAGAAAGATCTTCCATAGCCAGAGCTGGGCTGGTATGAAGCTGGGAGCCAGGAATCTAGGGAGCTAGTTTGGAAGTAGAGCAGCCAGGACTGGAATCACCACCTATATGGGAGGCCGGTGTCACACGTGGCATCTTTACCTGCTACACCAGAGTGCCAGCCCCTGTTGTTCTTCTTTGATAATTTTTCTTCACCCATTCTCCATCTCCACTATTCATTGTCCTTAGTAATGCAATAGGGTTTATATTTATATGGCCCAAATATGGGCTCTAAGAATTCATGCTGCCAAAGAAACTACCATTTGTAGGTAGTCCTAGTATTTCGACAGGGAATGTCATAAACCCACAAATATTGGTGAAGGGAGGAGGCTATTAAGCCTGTTGAAATGGTGTTACTAGAAGAATGGGGACATTGTAAACTGGGCAGGATCCCACCTAACATAGGGTGGAGAGGAGGCTGTTATTCCGAGACTCTTCTCAGAATTAGCTGGCAGCAACCTGGCTGGCAACGGCTACTTCATGAGTTGCCAGGATCCCATTGGAAGTTTGTTTATTTATTTATTTTATTGGAAGTTCATTCTAACCCAAGAGAATGTTTTCTCAGAATCACTGTGGCTTCCTTTCCAAAGTGTGCTTCACTGGGTAAGAAAGCAGAAACCCCTCACTGGCTGATGTTCCAGGAGTGATTGGTACTGAAGTAATGCATGGGAGAAAGGGCAAAGAAGGTGGGAAGGGTTTCGAAGTGATGGGGATAAGCTGAATTGTGTGAGGCTGGAACGTTGTAATGCTTACCTTCTGCTCATGAGTCCCCAAAGAAATAGGAAGGGTAACTGGAGGGCAGGAGGAAAGCTTGCAGCCAGTCAGAAGTCCAGAGGAGAGAAAGGCTGAACAGCAAAGATAGGCAGACTATCTGCAAGTAACTGTATGTGCAGGAGACTGGCAATTAGCTGGTCTTGTTCAGTCTGTATAATAAGGAATTAGTGTCATATACACGTTTGCATGTGTATGCACACATGAACAGGCTGAGAGAGAGAACTATATAATCTTGCCAATTGATAACTGAGATATCAGATGCAAAAGTTGTCTTTTTTACTCTTCAAGAGCAGGGGTCATTAATTTCACTTATGTTGCACTCCCAATAGTACCTAACACAGAGCTACATGCTTTGTAGGGTCTCCTTGAATACTGTGCATTCTTTTAGGCATCCTGAAAAACAGATTCTTGGCACCCTGGCAAGGTGTCCTGTGCTAAACAATTTGCATTCCCAGGAGCACAGAAGCTTTCTACCCCATTTCCAGCATTCTTCCTCTAATAGTCCAGTTTGAAGACACATCTTTGTTTAAGCATGAAGTTTGCTGTTGCAATAGGCAATGCTAATATTCTGTGAACATTAGCCATTGGTTGAGTGGTCTGTGAAATCAACTAAAAACAGATGGTACATGGGGTTGATGTGCAGGTGGGTGAGAACCTTTAGGGAAATTGCTCATTGTGGTGGTAAAGACAGCCCTTGCTGACTTAAGGGAAGAAGTTTAAAAAAAAAAAAAAAGACAGTCTGGAGGCTTCTGCTTTTTCCAAAATTTATATTCACGTGATTTCCTACCCATTCAGAGGATTTGGTAAGGAGTTACCAAGTCCTTCCAGGACTATGAGTTAGGGCTTCTCACAGGCAGGCAAGACTAACACAAGAAAGTCTGGCATGAAGCTAATGAGGGTAACATGTGCTCCACTGTTAAGAGTTAATTTTTTGTTTGTTTTGTTTTTAAAATGTATCTGTATTCTGCTTACAAAAGTAGAAACACAGGATCAGTGAACATTTTTGGAATATTGTAACAAACATGTAATATAAAACCTGGAAGATTTTGTTATCCCTGCCTGTCTAGTCCAGATCACCACCACCATTTATTTGGTGTGTCTCTCAAGATGGTTTATCTTGTGATTTTGAAACAGATTTTGTCCTAGAACACACAATATCTGACCAAAAAAACCCACAAATTTGTACTACAAACAATTTCCTTGGCATTTTGGGAGATATGTTCCAAACTGTGTGTGTGTGTGTGTGAGAGAGAGAGAGAGAGAGAGAGAGAGAGAATAAATATGGTGAAACCATTCTTACTCCTTTTCTGGGAAATATTCTTCAGTTCTTGATTTTTATCTTTCAAAGGAAATTACATTATAAAGTAGTTATCCAGGTTATTTATTTATTAAAAGACTCAGTATATTATGGTGCCTCCATCCAGTCGAGTTGCTTGCAGCCTTTATTTATTTTTTTAAAGATTTATTTTATTTATTTGAAAGACAGAGAGAGAGAGGTAGAGACAGACAGAGAGGTCTTTCATCTGCTGGTTCACTCCCCAGATGGCTGCAACGGCTGGAGCTGCACCAATCTGAAGCCAGGAGCCAGGGGCTTCTTCTGGGTCTCCTACATAGGTACAGGGGCCCAAGGACCTGGGCCATCTTCTACTGCTTTCCCAGGCCATAGCAGAGAGCTGGATTGGAAGAGGAGCAGCCAGGATCAGAACCGGAGCCCATATGGGATGCCGGCGCTCCAGGCCAGGGCTTTAACCTGCTGTGCCACAGCGTGTCTCCATTCAGGTCATTTATTTAACAAGAATATGCTAAAATTTAGTTTAGCTACAAAATTCCCTAAGCAGAATCTTCCTCAGCTTCCAGCAAGCAAACAAATAAGGACTGGTTATGTTAGCCTCATGGCCTCACCAGTTGGATGTCTGTCAAGAACAAAGTGGTCTAGGTGTGGTTGCTGCCAGAGCCTGCTTAAGGTTTCCCTGGGCACACGAAGGGAAGGGAGCATGTTTTGTTTTGTTTTGTTTTGTTTTTTCCCAAAATGTATTTTATTTTTAAATTTATTTATTATTTAATTTAATTTATTTTTATTCATTAGAAAAAAGAGATCTTCCTTCTGCTTGTTCACTTCCCAAATGCTCAGTTGAGGCTGAGCCAGGCTGAAGCCAGGAGCCAGGGACTTAATCTAGGTTTCTCAAGGAGGTGAACGGGACCCATACTTAAGTTAACACATGCTTCCTCTCAGAGTGCGCGTTAACAGGAAGCTGGAATCAAAGTCAGGCTGGACTTGAACCTGACCACTCAAATATGGGATGTAAGCATCTTAACCCCTGTGCCAAACACCTGCTATAGAGTCGTATCTTTGATGCCTAACAAGGATATCCTGCAGTAAGGGCTTGGGGTAGCCTCTTTTGGTAAATGATTGCTTGGGAATTTGCAATCTAAACCCTCATGACAATAAAAAATTACATGCCTTTGGGGATGCACCACTCACCAAACAGTTCCAAAGACTGGTGTTGGCATTGTGTGGATGGATGTTGCTGGGGTAAAATGGGTAAAGGCCTGAAAGGTGACTAGAAACTTGTCCCATGCCACTGTGGTTACTTTGCTCAGTTTATACTACCACAACCAAGCTTTTACAGAACATTTGAGAGAAGTTGTTTTTAAATGAATTTCTTTTTTTTTTTTTTTTTTTTTTTTTTTTTGACAGGCAGAGTGGACAGTGAGAGAGAGAGACAGAGAGAGAAAGGTCTTCCTTTGCCGTTGGTTCACCCTCCAATGGCCGCCGCTGCAGCCGGCGCACCGTGCTGATCCGATGGCAGGAGCCAGGAGCCAGGTGCTTTTCCTGGTCTCCCATGGGGTGCAGGGCCCAAGCACCTGGGCCATCCTCCACTGCACTCCCTGGCCATAGCAGAGAGCTGGCCTGGAAGAGGGGCAACCGGGACAGAATCCGGCGCCCCGACCGGGACTAGAACCCGGTGTGCCGGCGCCGCAAGGTGGAGGATTAGCCTATTGAGCCACGGCGCCGGCTTTCTTTTTTTTTTAAGATTTATTTTAAAAGGCAGAGTTACAGAGAGGCAGAGGCAGAGAGAGGTCTTCCATCGGCTGATTCACTCCCCAGATGGCTGCAATGGCCAAAGCCATGCCAATCTGAAGCCAGGAGCCAGGAGTTTCTTCTGGGTCTTCCACATGGGTACAGGGGCCCAAGAACTTGGGCCATCTTCCACTGCTTTCCCAGGCCATAGCAGAGAGCTGGATCGGAAGTGGAACAGCCAGGACTCGAACTGGCTTTATCTGCTACACCACGGTGCCAGCCCCAGGAATGTATTCTGAGAAACACTTTGTTAAGCAAAAAAAATATTTTTTTTGACAGGCAGAGTGGACAGTGTGAGAGAGAGACAGGGAGAAAGGTCTTCCTTTACCGTTGGTTCACCCTCCAATGGCTGTTGCAGCCAGCGCGCTGCGCTGATCCGAAGCCAGGAGCCAGGTGCCTCTCCCGGTCTCCCACACAGGTGCAGGGCCCAAGCACTTGGGCCATCCTCCACTGCACTCCCGGGCCACAGCAGAGAGCTGGACTGGAAGAGGGGCAACAGGGACAGAATCCGGCGCCCCAAGCGGGACTAGAACCCCGTGTGCTGGCGCCACAGGCGGAGGATTAGCCTACTGAGCCGCGGCGCCGGCCAATTTTGTTTTCATGCAAACACCACAGATTGTACTTACACAAACTACATAGTATAGCCAATTATACAACTATGTTGTATGATAATGTTTTTTAATTATATTTATTTGAAAGGCAGAGTTACACAGAGAAAGGAGAGAGAGAAAGAGACACAGAGAGAGAGAGATTTGCATCTACTAGTTCACTCCCCAAATGGCCACAATGGCCAGTGTTGGGCCAGGCCAAAACCAGGTCTCCCACATGGTGGCAGGAGCCCAAGTACTTGGACAATTTTCCGCTGCTTTCCCAGGCACATTAGCAGGGAGCTGAGCTGGAAGTGGAGCACCTGGGACTCAAACCATCACTTATATGGGCCGCCAGCATTGCAGGTAGCAGCTTGACCCACTGCATCACAACACTGCCCCCTGCTATATGATAATCTTATGAGACTACTGTTGTACTCACATATATGGTCTGTTGATGATGGACACATCCTGTTTAGTATGACTGTAGTCTAGATGAGAAATAGATTTGAAGTTGATAGTCTTTTTTTAAAAAGATTTACTTATGTGAAAGGTAGGCACACACACACAGAGATATCTTCCATTGCTAGTTCATACCAGAATGGCATGAGCTGGGCCTGGGCCAGGCCTAAGCCGGGATCCAGGAAATCCATACTGGTTTCCCCATGGTTATCGGAGGCCCAAGTACTTGGGCCATTAAGCAGTGCCTTCCTAGGCTCATTAGCAGGAAGCTGGATTGGAAGTAGATTAACAGGGATTCCGATCTGTACTTTTATACAGGATGCTGGTGTCGCAAGCAGTGGCTTATCCTGCTGCTCCACAGTGCTTGCCCAAAGGTCTATCTTTTGAGTACTTTTGCTCGAGTTATTTTTTCCAGATCAAGATAGTAAGGAGCCATGGCAAGCAAAAAGACCTGGTGTTCAGATGGGGAGAAGTAAGTTGGTCTGTTGGGAAACCAAAGCAAGATGAGGTCCATGTGAAAGAGGTATTACCTTTTTCTCTTCATGGTATTTAGAAAGGGAACAACAGAAGAAAAGCAGAGGATTAAGTTCGGGGATAACCAGTAATGTAAAGTAATTGGGTCATACAAAAAATTTTAAAAATTTATTTATTTATTTATTTGAAAGGCAGAGTTACAGAGAGGCAGAGAGAGAGAGAGAGAGAGAGAGAATCAATCTTCCACACACTAGTTCACTCTCCAAATGGCCACAATGGCCAGGGCTGGGCCAGGCTGAAGTCAGGAGCCAGAAGCTTCTCCTGGGTCTCCCATGTGGGTAGAGGGGCCCAAGCACTTGGGCTATCTTCTGCTGCCTTCCCAGGTGCATTAGCAGGGAGCTGAATCATAAGTGGAGCAGCCAGAACTTGAAACAACACCCACAAGGGATGCCAGCACTGCAGGCAGTGGCTTTACCTGTTAAAGCACAGCGCTGGTCCCTCATCTAAGACATTGTTCCTTGGAGGAGAGTTTGGCACAGCGCTTAAAATGTGGCTTTGGATGCATTCCTGGCTCTACTTCTGATTCCAGCATTTTGCTAATGCAGAGCTTGTGGTGGTCCAAGTACTCAGGTCCTTGCCACCCATGTGAAAGGCCTAGATTGAGTTCCTGGCTCCTGGCTTTGACCTGGCCCAGACCTGGCTGTTGTGGGCATTTGGGGAGTATATGAGCAAATGGAAGATCTCTGTCTCTGGTCCTTTTTTTTTTTTATATAGGTAAATAGGTTTGTTAATTTTATTTCCTTATTATCTTTTTAAAACTTTTTTTTTTTTAATTTAGGGGCCAGTGTTGTGGTACAGTGGGTTAAGCCACTGCTTGTGATGTTGGCATACCATATTGGAGCACCAGTTTGAGTCCCAGGTGCTCCACTTCTGACCCAGCTCTCTGCTAATGCACCTGGGAAAACAATGGAAGATTGCTCAAGTACTTGGGCCCTGCCACCCACATGGGAGACCTGTATGGAATTCCAGGCTCCTAGCTTCAGCCTGGCCCAACCCCAGTCATTGTGGCCATTTGGGGAGTAAACCAGCAGATGGAAGATCTCTCTCTGCCTTTCAAATAATTTTTTTAAGTAAAGAAATTATTTATACTGGTGCCCCGTTTGCATGGAGTTTGGACTGGCACACAGAAATCCTCTGGCTCCATGACTCATTACTTGTGACCCATTATCTTGATCTCTGGTCCAAAGAAAAGTAGCTTTATCTAATCTCACACTCAGGTGAAGAGAAAAAAAAACTCAACAGAGGAATATATCCCCTCTGTTTGGATAGGGCTGTCTTGTGATAGAAGAATACAAAAGTCACCTGTCTGGTTTGAGATGATGTTTGAGAAAAGGATATTGTTAAGCTGTATACAATGTGAGATTTGTACTGTCATTGTTTTGATTAAGATAACATGAGTGAAAGGAACTTTAGTTATCCTGTAGTTTAACCCTGCCACTTTACTGAGGCCTGTGTAGGCACCGAGGCCTATAAAGGCCAAGTGTATTAGAACAATATCCATTCCAGGTAAACAGTGCAGATTCTAGAGTCAGATACATTGTTTGAACCCCTGTTCTGCCACTTCCTAGGCTCATTAGTCTGTGATCTTAGGGCTGGGGAGCAATTCAGAGAGGTGATGAACTAAGTCACACAGAGTGAGTAGGGTGTGACAGCCAGGCAGGGAATGCTATGTCCAAAGAGTGCAGTTGGAGAGGGATGGTGAATTGCATGAAGGAGGATGGAGCTCTGTGTTAGGAAGAAGAAGGATGGAGGAAAGGAGGGTGGTTGTGGTTGTCCTGCCTCTGGAAAAGGAAATTTTACTGCTAGTACTTTTCTTGCTATTTCAGTATTACTTTATATCAGTAACATATCCAAAGAAAGCTGAGGTGCTACAAATCCTACAGAAAGTAGCTTTGCCAACAGTTCCTAACAGTGGTAGTGAAGGAAGGCAGACTGGGCAGGGCTTTGGATATTGCTGGTCTTTGGGTACCTCTTTCATTTCTCCTGTGAGCTCTTCAACCAGTGCCCAGACTCTCCTGGGCAACAAGGCCTTGGATGTGGTTAAAAATATATTAGTGGAGCCGGCACTGTGGCGCAGTGGGTTTAAAGCCCCAGCCTGTAGCACCGGCATCCCACATGGGCACCAGTTTGAATCCCAGCTGCTCCACTTCGATCCAGCTCTCTGCTATGGCCTGGGAAAGCAGTAGAAGATGACCCAAGTCCTTGGGCCCCTGAACCCTCATGGGGAGACCTGGAAGAAGCTCCTGGCTTCAGATCGGCTCAACTCTGGCAGTTGCAGCCATTTGGGGAGTGAACCAGCAGATGGAAGACCTCTCTGTGTCTACCTTTCTCTGTAACTCTTTCAAATAAATAAAATAAATCTTTTAAAAATATATTAGCAATAACTACCATTTCTATGTGCCTAACACTATTTATACTGTTGAAAGCATTGATTCATTCAATCCTTAGATACCTCATGAATTAAAAGCTGTTACTTTTCTCAAAATTTCATATATTTTTTTTGACAGGCAGAGTAGACAGTGTGAGAGAGAGAGAGACAGAGAGAAAGGTCTTCCTTTTGCCATTGGTTCACCCTCCAATGGCCGCCGCGGCCGGCGCACTGCGCTGATCGAATGGCAGGAGCCAGGTGCTTCTCTTGGTCTCCCATGCGGGTGCAGGGCCCAAGGACTTGGGCCATCCTCCACTGCACTCCTGGGCCATAGCAGAGAGCTGGCCTGGAAGAGGGGCAACTGGGACAGAATCTGGCGCCCCGACCGGGACTAGAACCTGGTGTGCTGGCGCCGCAAGGTGGAGGATTAGCCTATTGAGCCACGGCGCCAGCCAGAATTTCATAATTTTATTAGAATTATAACATATATACAAAAACATATATATGTGCTCAGTTTGATGAATTTTCACAAAAAATAGTGTACACAGAATAATAGAAAAAAGGCCCTTAGTGGCTTCTTTCAGTGACTAGGACCCCATCCCTAACCTCCCAAAAAGTACCTACTACACTTATTTTTTTTTTTCAAAGATTTAGATTTATTTATTTATTTGAAAGTCAGAGTTACACAGGGAGAAGGAGAGGCAGAGAGAGAGAGGTCTTCCATCCAATGGTTCACTCCCTAATTGGCCGCAATGGTCGGAGCTGGGCTGGAGCTGGGCTGGAGCTGCGCCGGAGCTGCGCCGATCTGAAGCCAGGAGCCAGGAGCTTCCTCCGGGTCTCCCACGGGGGTGCAGGGGCCCAAGGACTTGGGCCTTCTCCTACTGTTTTCCCAGGCCATAGCAGAGAGCTGGATTAGAAGTGGAACAGCTGGGTCTTGAACTGGTGTCCATATGGAATGCTGGCACTGCAGGTGGTGGCTTTACCAGCTATGCCAAAGCGCTGACCCCAGTACCATAAAATTATATCCTGTAATGACATAGTTGTTATCCCTATCATACTGATAAAAGAAAATAACTTAATAATGCATTTTTTAGAACATAGCCTGTTTTTAAGTGATGCTGACTGTAATCAGTTATGGTCTGGTCATTCTCTCATCACTGTGTAATATCTTAAATGTTTTATTTTGAAAATTTTATAAACCCACATAAAAGTTGATTTATACCATGAGCATCCATAGAACCTTTACCTAGAAGATAAAGATATATTGTTATCTTCATTTTACAGATGAGGAAACAAAGACAAAGAGAAATCAGACAACTAGTCCAGGTCATGCCCCTGGGATCTAGTCTTGCCCTAGCTTGCTGCTTAGGCAGTCACAAGACTATGCAGGTTGCATGTCTCTGAGGCTGTTGCTTCATTACTAGAATGAGAGTAATAATTTCCACACCATCAAGTTTCCCAGCTGTTGTGGGGCTGGAAGTATAAGCAGCATGTGAAAACGCTTTTGTGAAGAGTAAATGGTGGTGCTCCAAATGGGTACTGTTAAAAACATATGACTGCTGGGCTGTACCATCTCTGCATCCTGACTCAGTAGGTCTCGGGCAGGAGGCAGAGTCTCTAACAAGTGCCCCAGGTGATTCTGATACATGAGTTCCCAAACCACACCATGAAATACCACTCTGTAAAATAAATGGTTTTCGATTTACAGACTATCAGAATCACCTGTAGGACTTACTAAACCAGAGTGCTGCGCCCACTCCCAGAATTCGTTTGGAGTGGGGCCTAGGAATTCACAGTTCTAACAAATTCCCACGTGATGCTGATGCTGCAGGCATTTAGAAAGGTCAAGTAGTCGGACTACTGCCTGTCTTGATAACCCAGAAGAATTTTTGGTTAAGAGGGACTTCTAATAACAGATCGTATTTATGAAATATAATTGGTGACTTACAAACTGAAATTTGATTCAACAGCTATTTGATGAACAGCTGCATAGTGCAGGCATTATTATGTATACTGGGAGTTACAATGCGAAAACAACTTTCTTGATTTTAAAGAACAAAGAAGGCATAAAAAATAAACTGTACAACAAAGGCAAGCATCAAAGTTTGTACAAGTGACAAAGGTAGCAGAGTGTTTGAGTTATGGATTCCATGGAAGGTACTTGTGAGGTCTTGCTGCAGTCATGGCATTTGTCCTGATGAATGCTCAGTGGAGAAAGCAGGGAAAAGAGCATGAACAATGATACACAGGAATCCTGCACTACAGACTGCTCATGGGACTGTCAGTAACTCTGTGTATCTGGAGAGAGATGGGAAGAGCCTGGTGATACAGGCAGGACACAGATTCTGGAGGGTGCAGGAGGCCATGATACAAAGGTCAATTGAGGGCCGGCACTGTGGTGTAGCAGGTAAAGCTGCCACCTGCAGTGCTGGCATCCCATATGGGTGCTGGTTCGAGTCCCAGCTGCTCCACTTCCAAACCAGCTCTCTGCTATGGTCTGGGAAAGCAGTGGAAGATGGCCCAAGTCCTTGGGCCCCTGCACCCATGTGGGAGACCCGGAAGAAGCTCCTGGCTCCTGGCTTCTGGCTTTGGATTGGCACAGCTCCAACCATTGTGGCCATTTGGGGAGTGAACCAGTGGATGGAAGATCTCTCTTTCTTTCTCTCCTTCTCTCTGCCTCTCCTTCTCTCTCTCTCTGTGTAACTCCAACTTTCAAATACATAAATAAATAAATATTAAAAAAAAAAAGGTCAGTTGAATCCTGAAGGTAACCAAATACTTGTAAAATCCTGAAATCTTCCAGGAATCTTGGCTGGCCCAATCAATGGTCATGGCCTCACATTCCCTAGGACTGCCTCATTGCTCAAGTTCTACCTTAATGGGATCCTACATATTTCAGCTTGCTTGTTATTCTTGCAAACTCCATGTGCTCACAAACTCATGAAGCTGAAGGGGCACAGAATTTCATTTTTTGTGGGCCTGGAGAGTCTGGCCCCAGATTAGTCACTGGAGTCCTCTCTTTCACAAGCCAATAAAAAGAAAAAGAAGCTTGCTAAATCCTTACACAGTGGAAGTGACTCACAGGCTGAAAAACCAGAAAAAGAGATGAAGGCATTTTGTACATGCAAGGGCAAGAGTTTTCCAATGCTAAATATAGGAACTGCAAACATTTGTTTAGAGCATAAACAAAACTGGACTTGTAAAAAGAAAACAAAAACATAATATTGTCAACATAGGAAAGAATAACAGAACTTTTTTGGACTTTAAACATTTTCATATTTTATTTTGAATTACGCAGATGAAAGGGAGAAAACAGTAATTTTTCTTGCTAGGAGCCTCTAGAAATTAATTCAATCCTGTATAAAGAACTTTTTAAAAAAATATTTATTTATTTATTTATTTATTTGAAAGGCAGAGTTACAGATGCAGATGCAGAGGCAGAGAGAGGGAGAGAGAGAGAGAGGTCTCCCATCTGCTGGTTCACTCCCCAAATGGCCACAATGGCCGGAGCTGGGCCTATCCAGAACCAGGAGCCAGGAGCTTCTTCCAGGTCTCCTGCATGGGTTCAGGAACCCAAGCACTTGAGCCATCTTCTACTGCTTTCCCAGGCACATTAGGAGGGAGCTGGATTGGAAGTGGAGCAGCTAGGACTCCAGCTGGTGCCTAAATGGGATGCTGGCACTGCAGGAGGAGGCTTTACTTGCTATGTCACAGTGCCAGCCCCTAAAGGACCTATTCTTAATTGGTCTGTTCGGAGACTTAAATACGACAAGCAGGGACAACTGTTTGGTACAGCGTTTAAGACCCTGCTTAGAGTACATCCCATACAGAGCGCTTTGGTTGCAGTCCCAGCTCGCTTGTGATTCTAGCCTCCTGCTAATGTGCGCCCTGGGAGGCAGGGGGGTGGCTCAAGTCCTGGCTCCCTACAACCCAAATGGGAGACCTGGATGAAGTGTCCAGCTGCAGGCTTTGGCTTAACTCAGTCCAGGCCATCTGGAGAGTGAACCAGAGCATGGGAGTTCTCTCTCAAACAGTATCCCTGTGCGTGCTACACTGGTTAAGCAACCGAGCTGCATGCTGAGGTCACCTGGTACCTAGCATTGTTGCCTACCCCCTCACTCTAGCTCTCTGGCCTGTCATTAGATTGTCCTCAGCTGGGGAGACCCAAGCCCTACAACTTGCTTGGGAGATCGATCAGAAACTACCGTCTAGGGAAGAAATGCGCTCAGCACTGTTATGGCTCCGGGTGGTCGCGTAACTTTTGTGCTCAAATAATCTGATTCAGGTGTCTGCATTTTACACAAGAGGAAACTAGGAACGCAGAGCTGGCCATCTTGCATAGAGTTAGGCAGCTATCACTTCGTAGAGATTTGGGGTAAGACCAGAAGGGGTCTTATTAGTATTCGTAGGCTTTTTCTGTTAATTTCAATTCAAGGCTCCATCAGAAATCAACGTTTAAGGGACGGACTTTAAAGCCAAAGAGCAGTGAAACAGGAATCTATAATTCTGTAATTCGTTTAGAATTTTGCGTAACACTAGGAAGTATTTATTCGCTTAAAACAAACAAACAACAAAAAAAAAAACAAAAAACCCCCAGCAGCTTAGAAGTCATTGTTCACATTCCGAAAGCGTTCTCATCAACACGTGTTAACCCGCCTTTCCCGAAATCCTAACGCCTGCGTGGCAGTCATCCACTTTTGCACCTGGCTCTCAGAATCCTCTACCCCGGGACACGGCCCCCGCCTCCGGGCAGAGCCCCTCCCCCGGGCTGGGATCCCGCCCCCAGGGAGGTCAGGGCCCCTCCCCTAGAATGGCCGCTGGCCGGCCGCGGAGAGGGGAAGGGCCGGCCGCGGGTCACGTGCTGCGTGGTGCGGCTGGCGCCGCCCGCGGCGGGTACTTAAGGCGGTGGCCGCCCGCAGGCCGCGCTCTGCACGTCCGAGCTGCCCGCGGGATTCGACTGCTCGCCGCGCCCATCGGTGGGTGCCCCCGCCGCGCTGAATGTTGCTGGGGGGAGGGGGGAATTCCTCGGTTCTGGGGACCTGCCCCGACCCGCCGGGCTCCGGGCTGGACGGCGATGGCTGCGGGCCATGCGGCGGGGCAGGGGCGGGCTTCCGAGCTGTCCTTCTGTGAGGCGTCTTTCCTGCGGGCAGCTTCGGTGCTGCTGCAGGGCTGTGGAGCAAATACTTGTGTCCGACCGGACGTGATTTAAAGGGAACACGCTTTGGAAAATCGGTCTCAGGCATGGTGTGGTGGGGCGTGCAGTGACTGTAGGGCTAATGATCATGGCGCCCAACTTCCCCCTCTGGGCAGCGCCTTCCCGTTTCTTGGGGACCTGGGACCCTGGTGGTGGGGGCTGGGCTGGCGCGGCAGTGGTGGGCCCCGGCCGGCCAGGTGCTTTTCCTCGCCAGCTTGGAGGGTTGGCCTTTTGTGTGGGCCGTGGGGGGAATCCTAAGTTACCCTGAAACGCTCGGTGAAAAGTTTCTCAATTCCTCGGACCGCCTCCTTCGTCTTGTGCTTGGTGTCCCTGAACTCGTTTTGGTGCTTTCATGAGGGAGGTAAAATTAAGTAACCCTCGGATTGCTCCAACTTCGTCTTCCCGACACCCTGCTGAGTGCTCGCTGACTTAACATGGGTTTTAACTTGAGAATCTCTTTTGTGGAACAGCTGTTCTAGTGTCCTGGTGGAGAATTCAGAGTAGGAGGTCAACGACTTCGCTTTTCTCCGCTGACCTCTTTTTCTGTTAAACAGTTTACATTTAAGGCCTGAAACCTTGCCGGGGTTAGGGATAAAGGGGAGGTGGAAGTCCAAGATCATCTGGAAATATTTTCTACTTGAGCTTGGTTTGTACTTGAACATTTTCTTGGGCTGGGAATGAATCAAGGGAGTCTTATCCTAGCGTCCTGAAATAAGTATCTCTCCCATAGATTCCTTTCTCCAGGAAGAAAAAATGGCATCCGTTGCAGTGGACCCACAATTGGTATGAGTTTTATTTAATTTTTATTTCTTATTTGAGAGGCAGAGAGCTCCCATCTACTGGCTCCCTCCCCAAGTGCCTGAGTAGCCCCCCAGCTAAGGCTAAAGCCAGATGCTCAATCTACATGGTTGGCAGGAACCTCAGGGCTTGAGCCATTACTGCTGCCTCCCAGGGTCTGCATTAGCTGCAAGCTGCAGACAGAAGCTGGAGCCAGCTGTCAAAGCCAGGTACTCCTAGGCCAAATGCCTGTCCCAGGTCTTAATTTTGAATAGGTGTTTTGTGACTGTTTTCTTCCCCAGTGTTTTGAGAAGTTAACAACCAAGGGCCGGCGCTGCGCTGTAGCGGTTAAGCTGACAGCCACCCGCAGTGCCAGCATCCCAAAGGGACGCTGGTTCGAGACCAGGCTGTTCTACTTCTGATCCAGCTCTCTGCTATGGCCTGGGAAAGCAGTAGAAGATGGCCCAAGGCCTTGGGCCTCTGCACCCGCGTGGTTGACCTGGAAGAAGCTCCTGGCTTCAGATCAGCGCAGCTCTGGCCATTTCGGCCAGTTGGGGCGTGAACCAGGAGATGGAAGACTTCTCTCTTTTTCTCTCTCTGCTTCTCTCTCTGTGTAACTCTGACTTTCAAATAAATAAATAAATCTTTAAAAAATATTAAAAAGTTAACAACCTCCTCTTTCCCTTTGGTTGCAGAGTGTGGTGACTAGGGTCGCCAACCTTCCCTTGGTGAGCTCTGCATATGACCTCGTGTCCTCAGCTTATGTCAATACAAAGGATCAGTATCCCTACTTGAAGTCTGTGTGTGAGATGGCAGAGAAGGGTGTGAAGACCATGACCTCCGTGGCCATAACAAGTGCTCTGCCCATCTTCCAGAAGCTAGAGCCACAAAGTGAGTTCTCATTTTTCCCTTCAACATTCGGTCCAAGGAACTGTTCAGGGATGAGGGATTCTCTGCCCTTCCGGAAGCAATACTGACTGTACTAGCAACTGTTGGGTGACCCTCGGACCTGGAAGGCCTGATGTTCACGATACTTTAAAAAAAAAAAAAAAAAAATCCCCAGAGATGTTTCTATGTTGGTAACCAAGACCATAAGGTTAGCATCAGAACTGAAATGAAATACTGTCTTGAGCCCACACACTGGATATAAACTTTTTTTTTAGTAATTTTTATTGCGGTAAAATTAACGTACCATACAGTTTGCCTATATAAAGTGTACAATTCCATTGTTACTATTTGTGTAGAATTGTACAATCAGTACCACTGTTAACCTCCCTGTTAAAGAAATCTCATACCAAAGTTTCTGTTTGGGATGATGAAAGGCTCTGGAAATGAATGTTAGTGATGATTGCCAACATCATGAAGGAATTTAATGCCTGTTACACGTAAAAGTGGTGAAGATGAGTTTATATTTTGACTGTTTTATCAAAATAAAACAGACGTCATGCACTTTACCAACCGTTCCCCATTTCCTTGCAGCCTCCCCTGGGCAACTACTAACATACTTTCTGTCTTTATAGACTTCCTATTTCAGACATTTCATATAAGTAAAATTATAAAAGTGGTCTTTTGTAACTGATTTTGTTTACATTTTTAAGGTTTATACTTACATCAGTACATTATCTCTTTGTGTGATAATCTGTTTAGGTAAATCATATTTAATTCATCAGTTGATGGGCATTGGTATATTCTGCTTTTTGGAGATTATGCTTTTGTGAGCATTTATGTAAGTTTTTGTGTTGACTGTTTTTCGTTTTCTTAGGTATATAGTTAGGAGTAGAATTGCTGGGTCATATAATACCTGTGTTTAAGCTGTTATGAACTGCCAGGCTGTTTTTTCAAAGTGAATGTGGTGTTTTCCATTCCTAACACCAGTATATGAAGGTTCTAATTTCTCTATATCATGAGTTGCTTTTCAATAAAGATGTCATTTCCCCAAATGGTTAGGTCAGGGACTTTAGGATTATAAGGAAGTTCTAGAGACCAGTTCCTCCAATTTCACTATACCCCAGGTGAACTTGTTACTGTACTTGGCTTGGCCTTTGGCAGGGGAAGCTTGGAGTAAAATCTGGGTCTTGTTAGGGAGATCCAGGATACTGTTACATATTGTTTGTTTCCTGGTAAGAGGCCAGAGTGCCCTGGCGTGTGCTGAACGAAGTACAGGAAGGGACTAAGCTGGCATGAGACGCCAATTTTGAGAAAGTTTCCAGAAAGGTTATTCCCAGAATGAGGGTTCAAGAAGCTCGACTACTGTTGGCCTTAATATTAGGGGTAGAAGATGAGGTAGAAGATCCCTAGCCAGCTTCCTTCTTGGTCATTGGTTCCGTGTGCTCCTTCCTTACATCCCCCTTATTATCTTATTAGTGGAATAAAGTTGGCCAACAATCTACAAACCTCTTGCTGTCTAGCCAGAGACACTAGGCAATGCTTTTGTGGAGATCAACATTTTTTGTTTTTTTATAGTATGGTTAAAAGTATAAGGCATAGTAATGTGTGTTTATTCTAAACTACACTGTTACATTAACATTTTCTCATTTGTGATTCTTCTAGTTGCCGTTGCTAATACCTATGCTTGTAAGGGACTAGACAGGATTGAGGAGAAATTGCCTATTCTGAATCAGCCAACAACCCAGGTGAGTTTGGGACAAGGTGCTAAGATGTGTTTGCATTTAGCACAGACTGAGTGTGCCACAGATGAATAGATACTTATTTGTTCTCAATCTGGATCTGGATTTATTTTTCTTTAAAGTAATGGTTACTCCTTCACTTCCCGAACATTCATTTTATTTGAAAGGCTGAGTGATTGAGTGCTTCATCTGCTGGTTCATTCTCTAAATTTGTGCAACAACTGGACTGGGTCACATCAAAGCCAGGAGCCCATAGCTCCATCTAGGTCTCCTACATGGGTAGCAGGAGCCTAAGTACTTGGGCCATCATCTGCTGCCTCCCAGGTGCGTTAGCAGGAAATAGGATTGAAAGTGGAGGTGGACCATCATCCCAGACACTCTGAAATGGGATGTACGTATCCCACGTGGTGACCTGCTATACCGCAATACCTGCCCCACTTCCTGAACTTTTATCAGGTTATGTCTAAGAAGCAGAGAAGAACTAGATACCTTTAAACCAGAGTAATTTTTTTTAAAGATTTATTTATTTATTTGAAAGTCAGTTACACAGAGAAGGAAAAGCAGAGGGAGAGAGAGGTCTTATCTCTGTTGGCTCACTCCCCAGTTGGCTGCAACGGCAAGAGGTGCAACCATCTGAAGCTGGGAGCAAGGAGCTTCTTCCGGTCCCCTACGTGGGTGCAGGGGTCCAAGGACTTGAGCCATCTTCTGCTGCCCTCCCAGTCCATAGCAGAGAGCTGGATTGGAAGTGGAGCAATGGGACTTGAACTGGTGCCTGTGTGGGATGCCGGCACTGCAAGCAGTGCTTTACTTGCTACGCTGCAGTGCCAGCCCTGAAACCAGAGTATTTTTAATCTGAACTCCATCACTTTGTGGCTTTGCCCCTGCAAATGAAATTGCTCTCTTGAATAATTGGTTCCCATGTATCACCATGGGTAAATGCAGAAGTATGTAGAACCTTTTCTTGCCTGGCTTGGTGCAGTGCCAAGATATGGGACAGCTGGCCAAGATGAAAGGCTTATCCATTCCTCCATTCCAGTGATTCAGAGAATGTCCTAAAATTTTCTTTTTTTTTTTTTTGACAGGCAGAGTGGACAGTGAGAGAGAGACAGAGAGAGAAAGGTCTTCCTTTGCCGTTGGTTCACCCTCCAATGGCTGCCGCTGCAGCCGGCGCACCGCACTGATCCGATGGCAGGAGCCAGGATCCAGGTGCTTTTCCTGGTCTCCCATGGGGTGCAGGGCCCAAGCACCTGGGCCATCCTCCACTGCACTCCCTGGCCATAGCAGAGAGCTGGCCTGGAAGAGGGGCAACCGGGACAGAATCCGGCACCCCGACCGGGACTAGAACCCGGTGTGCCGGCGCCGCAAGGTGGAGGATTAGCCTATTGAGCCACGGCGCCGGCTTAAAATTTTCTTTCATATTAAGAATATAGCATGGGGTAGGCACCGTGGCTCACTTAGTTAATCCTCCGCCTGTGGTGCCAGCATCCCATTTGGGCGTCGGGTTCTAGTCCTGGTTGCTCCTCTTCCAGTCCAACTCTCTGCTGTGGCCCGGGAGGGCAGTGGAGGATGGCCCAAGTGCTTGGGCCCCTGCATCCGCATGGGAGACCAGGAGGAAGCACCTGGCTCCTGGCTTCAGATCGGCGCAGCACCGGCTGTGGCGGCCATTTGGGGAGTGAACCAACAGAAGGAAGACCTTTCTCTCTGTCTCTCACTGTCTAACTCTGCCTGTCAAAAAAAAAAAAATAATAATAATACAGCACGGGGGGCTGGTAATGTGGCATACCGGGTGAAAGCCACTGCCTGCAGTGCCAGCATCCTAGATGGATACCAGTTCGAGTGCGCTGCTCCACTTCTGATCCAGCTCTCTGCTGTGACCTGGGAAAGCAGAATGTAGCCCAGTTTCTTGGGCCCTGCACCCACATGGGAGACCTGGAAGGAATTCTTGGCTTCGGACTGGTGCAGCTCTGGCCATCTGGGGGGGTGAACCAGCAGATGGAGGACTTTTCTCTCTCCCTCTGCCTCTGCCTCTCTGTATCTCTTCATTTCAAATAAATAAATCCTAAAAAAAAAAAAAAAAATACAGCATGGCCGGCGCCGCGGCTCACTAGGCTAATCCTCTGCCTTGTGGCGCCGGCACACCGGGTTCTAGTCCCGGTCGGGGTGCCGGATTCTGTCCCGGTTGCCCCTCTTCCAGGACAGCTCTCTGCTGTGGCCAGGGAGTGCGGTGGAGGATGGCCCAGGTGCTTGGGCCCTGCACCCCATGGGAGACCAGGATAAGAGCCTGGCTCCTGCCATCGGATCAGTGCGGTGCGCTGGCCGCAGCGCGCCAACTGCGGCGGCCATTGGAGGGTGAACCAACGGCAAAAGGAAGACCTTTCTCTCTGTCTCTCTCTCTCTCACTGTCCACTCTGCCTGTCAAAAAAAAATAAATAAAAAAAAAATAAAAAAAAAATAAAAAAATACAGCATGGTGCAAAATGATACCATTTAGTGAGAGATCTGGCTCACTTTTGTAATCTAATAAAATTTTTTTAAAGATTTATTTATTTACTTTAGTGTTGTTAGATATATTCCATCTACTGGGTCACTCCCCAAATGGCCACAATGGCCAGGGCTGACCAGGCCGAAGCCAGGAGCCTGAAACTTCATCCTAGTCTTCCACATAAGTGATGGGCCTAAGCATTTGGGACAACTTTTGCTGCTTTCCCAGGTGTATTAGCAGAGAGCTGGATCAGAAGTGGAGCAACCAGGACTCAAACCAGCGCTTATATGGGATACTGGTGTCATAGGCAGCCACAGCACCAGGCCCTGAATAAATAAATTTAGTGTACAGCCTTTAGAATGTGTGTATATCTTTAATTTTTTTTGTTTGTGTTGCTGGTGACTATTCTAATGGTAAGAGTTATTTTGCATTTTGGGTATTTTCTTTGTATTTTTGATGACTCCTATATAATAAAAGTCAGCTGCCCTATATAAAACTAAAAACAGGACTGAATGGACTTCCTAGCTAAATTGGACTCATCCTAAATTACTGTAGATATTCTATTGTGTATCTATATGTATAACCATTTTAGGTGGGTTTTTCACAAATATTTTTTCAGAAATAATTTGAGAAGGCCGATGGGGGAAGCAACTCCTCAAATGCCTTTAGTGGCTGGGCCTGGGCTAGAGGCAAAGCTGCCAGCCAGGAATGCAGTGCAGGTCCCATGTGGGTGATAGGAATCAGTTATCATTATTGCTTCCCACAGTCTGCATCAGCAGGAAGCTGGAGTGAGTAGCTGGGGTCAGGAATTGAATCCAGGTACTCTGATACGGAATGCAAGTGTCTCAGCTAGCCTCTTAATGACTAGGCCAAATGCCTGCCCCTATGTGATATTTTTATTTCACAGATAAACCCAACCTTGAAAGTGGTTGTTTACAGCAAGTCATAAGTGTTACAGCTTTAGCTGGTCATCATTCTAATAATGTTCTTTCTGCCATGTTCTGTGGCCTTCAGTATGGCTTGGTGGCAGCCATGAAAGTCCCTGTAAGATGACTCTGTGACTGGGGCCACTGATATTATCAGATGAGTACGATACCGAGGGTTTCCTCCATCCCCCCCCCATTTGCATATTCTACCCCTCTTTAATGTAAGAAGAAATTTGTTGTTCTTGTATAATAACCTGTTTCCATGGATAATTTACCCTGCTTGTGTTTGAAGAAGTAGAGTGACTTGGAAGAAAAGAAGATTGAATTTATAGGTGTGTGAAGAGCTGGTTGTTTTTATTTTCACTTAGAAGAGTTTGACATTGATGATTAGCTGTTCTTAGTGAAGTTAGCCCTTCATGGAATATTAGTCATATTTATATAACTAAAATCATGGCATTACAATTGTCAAGTGGAAGCTGTATGGTGCTACAATCTCTGTCTCAATTCTCAGCGCTCAGCTCACCATGCTCACTGTGTGGGTCCTGAGGGGCACCTTAAGGCTTAAAACTGTTTTCTCTTATAATAATAAAAATGGTACTGGGCTGTTAGGATCCAGATTTTCAGTATACCTTTTAGGTGTGATCTTGGACAAGTCACTGGTTTGTAAAATGAGTTTGAAAATTTTGTTATGACAGAGATATACCTGGAGAAAATCTCCCTCCCTTCCTCCCCTCCTACCAATCCAACATAGAAGCAGTTCTGTGAGTTAGCTCCTTTAGACTGGAAGCCTGGAGCATTATCTCCCAATTATCTTTTCCTTGGTTTTGCTTGCAGCAACCTGGAACTCACTAATAGTCAAGCAGTCTTGACAGTAAAAGTACTTATGAAGTGGTTGAGGGAAACTGAATCCGGTAGAACATGGGAAGATAGGTACAAAAGGAGAGGATCTTTTATACCAGTCTGCATGTTTTTCACACTTGAGCAGGATGGGAAGTAAACCTGCCATTCGCATAGGCTACCTTTGACTCTCTTGGGTGGAACTTGGGTAGGCTGGTGATATGGAGAGCCCTATAGGAGGGACAAACTCCTGAGTGT
Organism: Oryctolagus cuniculus; assembly: GCF_964237555.1. Taxonomy (NCBI): domain Eukaryota; kingdom Metazoa; phylum Chordata; class Mammalia; order Lagomorpha; family Leporidae; genus Oryctolagus; species Oryctolagus cuniculus. Next base: position 182,101,185 of record NC_091432.1, on the reverse strand, counting down.
GCATCTAGTAGGGTGGAGAACAACTGACTTCTCTGCCTATGTGTTGGCCCCCTGGTACTGTGTGCAAAGAGCTGTGCCTGCATTGTACCTATGTTGAAGTGCAAAGGCAGGCATGAGCTGCTCTCAGTATGAGCGTGCTATTGTGGAAAATGCCATTCCTTCCCAGTGTTCTTGTATTTCATTACAGGTTCATCTAAAAACAAACAAACAAGCTGAATCATGTTACCTAATTGACAAATTTCCTAGCTGTTCATTTGGTTTGCACCCCCAGTAATCCTTAGGGTAAAGGAAATTCAGCCCCATCAACCCTTAGTGACTCTCATAAGACCTACGGCCAAAGTGAAAGGACCAGCTTCCTCCTTTAACTCTTCAGTTGTGCTGCCTTAGTTGAGACCTTACATGTGTGTGTGTTCCGATGGTTCTCACTGGTCAAGTAATCGCTTTTCCACTTGCAGGTTGTTGCCAGTGCCAAAGGTGCTGTGACCACTACTGTGACTGGGGCCAGAGTTTCTGTAGCCAACACAATCACAGGGGTGGTGGACAAGACCAAAGGAGCAGTGACTGGTGGTGTGGAGAAGACCAAGTCCATGGTCAATGGCAGCATTAACACAGTCTTGGGAAGTCGGATGGTGCAGTTTGTAAGCAGTGGAGTAGAAAATGCACTCACAAAATCAGAACTGCTAGTTGACCAATACCTCCCCCTTACTGAGGAAGAACTAGGTAATTGGAATTTTGTCTTGAAATATTTTGTATGTATCTTTTTTCATTGAAGATTTATTTGAAAGAGTCATGGGGAGAGAGAAGGAGAGACAGATCTTCCTTTTGCTGGTTTACTCCCCAGATAACTGCAATGGCCAGCACTGGGGCAGGCCAAAGCTAGGAGCCAGGGGCTTCTTCAGGGTCTCCGACATGGGTGGCAGGGGCCCAAACTTCATTGAGGTGTAATTTATATGCCAAGAAGCTCACCAGTCCAGTTTTAGAATTCTGTTACCCTAAAACAAAACAAAAAATCCTCATGCCTGTTTACATTAATTTCTCATCTCCTTCCTGGCCAATCCTTCTGTTTCAGTTGATGTTTTTTCTTGGAACAGTCTTTCACATTGAATTGTATATAGTAAGTTCTGAATATTTAGGAGAAATTAGCTTCAAAAAATATTTTCTGTAAATGGGTTGTCTTTAATGGTTTTTGAATCATCATTAAAGTAGGCATATTAGTGCTTACTATTTGCCATTACTGTCTTCAGAAATTCATTCTAGTGGGGAGAAACATATATACATGTATATGTACCAGGTATAGTAATGTATTCAGTGGTCAATCCCAGCAGCAGACATGTACAGAGTCTTGGGGAAAAGAATACATAATGGCTAGGTGAGTGGGTAGAAGACCAAACATTTATCACTGATAGATGTAATACCTTAAGGTTTTGTCTTGTTCTTTCTTTCTAACTTAAGAAAAAGAAGCAAAAAAGGTTGAAGGATTTGATGCGGTTCAGAAGCCAAGTTATTATGTTAGACTGGGGTCCCTGTCTACTAAGCTCCGCTCACGTGCCTACCAGCAGGCTCTTGGTAGGGTTAAAGAAGCTAAGCAAAAAAGCCAAGAGACCATTTCTCAGCTTCATTCTACTGTTCACCTGGTAAGTAAAATTTTAAGTTACCTAAAGTGAATTCACGTATCCTGAGGGAGGAGAGTAAACATAATTGTGAAACCTAAAAATTTTAGTCTGTCTTTATGTATGACTCAGTGGAAAAATGGACTGAAGAAACAGACAACTCACAGAAAAGGAAGTAAGTGAGGAAATAGCTGAGTACGTGGAGCAATGCTAACCTTAGAGGGGTCAAATACAGATATCTCTCTCGATCTGTCAGACGGGCAAAGTTGGATGCTGTCAGCAACAGTGTAGAGAAAGAGCTGAACTTGTACGCTTCTGAAAGATTTGAGGGACTACTGCAAGGAATTGTTTAAGAAAATTACAAACCTTAAGCAGTTTTAGGAATTTACCCTTCAGATAGGTGTGTATATTGTGTTGCAAGAGACTGTAACATTGCAGGCCATCTAATGGAGACTAATCGAATTGATGCATCACAATAGACTACTGTGTAGCCAATAAAGATTGCCAAGTTAGAGAACAGGATGTACAGTACTGCAGGAAGAAAACCTTTTTTTCTTCCTGGAAGGGGAAATAGGTGGCTGACAACAGGGAAGAGGAAGGTTGAGTTTTTTCTCTTGTAATTCTTATCTTTCTTCACACTGTCACAGATTAAATTTTGGTTGTCCTACCTGTACTAAACTGAAATTAAAATATGAGTTAATGGTTTACTAGTTAAGTGAAGGCAGTAAAGAACAACTACTTGGTTGACTTAAACATATTACAAATTACAGTGATAGCTGGTATAGTCCTCATTAAGTTTGTATGGAAATTCTTGGTTTTTTATGCTTCCTGATTAATATCATAGATCTGCAAACAGAACAACATGAATTTCTAATGGTTTGTTCCCTTATCTTATTTCCATGTGTTCTAGATTGAATTTGCCAGGAAGAATGTGCATAGTGCCAACCAGAAAATTCAGGATGCTCAGGATAAGCTCTATCTCTCGTGGGTGGAGTGGAAGAGAAGCATTGGCCACGATGATACTGATGAGTCCCACTGTGCTGAGGTAAGATGCCTGGGGTAGTCACTCACTACCATTTCTCAAGAAGTTCATAGCAGACTTTTCAATTTTCCCATAATTCCTCTGAGAGTACTCTGCTCTATCAAAAAGCTTGAACAATACTGTGTAGATAGGTTGCTCATTATATGACTGAAAAAGCTGGAGAGGGAGTTGCTTTATCTAACAACCTATAGATGTGCGTATTTCCCTGAATGAGATACAACCAAAGGAGAAACCTGGGCTTTGCTGTCATAATGCATACATACTAACTGGGGATATAGGCAGCTAAACTGGTACAGTTGTTTTCTAAGGTTTTATTATTTATTTTTATTAGAGATCTCTCCACTGGTTTGCTCTTCAAATGGCCCTAATGGCAGGGATGCTGGGGGGGTGGGAGGGGGTGCTGGGATAGTCCAAAGCTGGGATCCAGGAGCATTATCCAGGGCTTTAACATGGGTGACAAGAACCTGCTGCTGCCTCCGAGGGTCAGCGTTAGTAGGAAGCTGGAGTCAGGAGCTGAAGTTGGATATCGAACTCGGGCACTCTGTTCGGGATGAGGGTATCTTAACCAGCATTTTGATTTTCTTTTATTTTCATCTTATTGGAAAGGCAGGGGGACAGTGACTGAGATCTTCTATCCACTGTTTCATTTCCCCAAATGCTAGCAATGGCTAGGGCTGGGTCAAACTGAAGCCAAGAGCCTGGAATTGAATCTAGGTCTCCCAGTCTCCCATGTGGGGTGCCAGGGACCCACATACTTGAGCCATCACTGCTGGATCCCAGGGTGTACATTAGTAGGAAGCTGGAATCAGAAGCAGAACTAGTGCTTTAACCCAGGCACTCCTATATGGGATGTGGATATCCCAAGAGATGTCTTTTTTCTTAATTTTTTTTTAAGATTTGTTTATTTGAAAGGCAGAGTTACAGAGAGAAATGGAGAGACAGAGAGAGAAAGAAATACTCCATCTGCTTTTTCACTTCCCAAATGGCCATAGTGGCCAGAGTTGGGCCAGGCCAAAGCCAGGAGCCTGGAACTCCATCTGGGTCTCCCATATGGGTGGCAGGGGCCCAGGTATTTGGGTGGTCATCCATTTTCATTCCTGACACATAAGCAGGGGCCTGGATTGGAAGTGGAGCAATTAGACTCTAATGGGTATTCTAATGGGACTGCGGCTTAACCCACTGTGCCACAACACCAGTCCCGCAGGTGACATCTTAACTGCTGTGCTAAAATGCCTGCCCTATCACAGTGGTTTGTTTGGTATGATAAATACAAGTGCTAGGAGAACACATAGGAAGGCTTCCTAATACAGTGTTGTGAGGTGGTGGTGGTGGTTGGGGGTGAGTCAGAGGACTTCCTGGAAGAGAGAAATATAAAGCAAATCTAATGGGTGGATAAACTAGGTTAAAGAGCAGTAAGGGGATGAATGGTCCAGACAGAAGAAATAGGATGTTATAATCCCTGAAAGTGGTTCTGTGTGTCCCAAAAAGCCTTTGCCTTTGATATCAGTGTCAACTGGTTGTTCCTCTCACATCATCTTATTTGAAGAGGGAATATCAGAATTATGCTACAAACATGGAGTATATTTTCATTTTCTCTGGTCTCCCCTGCCTGTTAGATTTCTTCAGCTGCAGATGATAAACTTCGCAGACTCAGGCAGCAGGTTCAAATCCCCACTCAACTATTTTCCAGTGTTAACTGGGGACAAGTTAATTAACTCTAAGCTTGTGTTCATATCTGAAGTGTGGAAAAATACTGCTGTGTTTGGTGTTACATGAGGATTTTAAAAAAGGTCAGATAGTCTATATGTGTGGTGGGCACAACACACAGTTTTCTGTTATTGAACTAATTCATATAGGGTACTTTAAAGATTTGTGGAAAATAGAATTAATATATAAGTTTATTTGTTAGAAAAACTATTTTTTAAGATTTTATTTGAAGGACATAATCAGACAGAGAGCATGCTTCCATCAACTATTTCACTCCCCAAATGGCTGAAATGGCCAGAGTTGGGCCAGGCCAAAGCCAGGAGCCTGGAACTCCATCCAGATCTCCCGTATGAGTAGCAGGGGCCCAAGCACTTGGGCCATCTTCTGCTTTCTCAGACATATTAGCAGGGAACTAAATTGGAGGTGGAGCAGCCAGGATTCAAACTGGTGGTCATATGGGATGCCAGCACAGCAGGTGTTGGCCTAACCCTCTACCACAAGGCTGGCCCTGTTTTCTATGAACTTTTTGGACCTATTTCATATGTATTGATTTCAGAATTGTTTTGCATCAAAATAAGCTTTTAATTCTATTTTCCAACAATTTTTTTTTAAAGATTTATTTATTTGACAGATTTACAGAGAGGCAGAGAGAGGGAGGTCTTCTGTCCACTGGTGTATTCCCCAAATGACTGCAATGGCCAGAGCTAGGCTGATCCGAAGCCTGGAGCCAGGAGCTTCTTCTGGGTCTCCTGTGTGGGTGCAGGGCCCAAGCACTTGGGCAATCTTCTACTGCTTTCCCAGGCCATAGCAGAGCGCTGGATTGGAAGTAGAGCAGTTGGGACTCGAACCGGTGCCCATATAGGATACTGGCACTGCAGGCGGCGGCTTTACTGGCTATACCACAGCACTAGTCCCTTGAATAACTTTTAAAAGTCAGCTGGTACATACCATTGTTGGAGCCACCACTAACTCTTCAGTTTGTTTTATTTGTAGCACATCGAGTCACGTACTCTTGCTATTGCCCGCAACCTGACTCAGCAGCTCCAGACCACATGCCACAGCCTCCTGTCCAACATCCAAGGATTGCCACAGAACATTCAAGATCAGGCCAACCACTTGGGAGTGATGGCAGGCGACATCTATTCAGTGTTTCGCAATGCTGGCTCCTTTAAGGAAGTGTCCGACAGCCTCCTCATTTCGAGCAAGGGGCAGCTGCAGAAAATGAAGGAATCTTTAGATGATGTGATGGATTATCTTGTTAACAACACACCCCTCAACTGGCTGGTAGGTCCCTTTTATCCTCAGCTGACCGAATCTCAGTATGCTCAGGACCAAGGTACAGAGATGAACAAGATCAGCCAGGAGGCCCCTCAAAATGAGCCTAAAACTCATTAAACCTGTTGCTATCACCAGCGCATGACACAGCCAGCCAGATGACACCTTTTCATATGTTGAAATTAACTTGCTAGACAACTCTAACTTGGGGAAACTGTTAGCTAGAAAAGAGAGTCATTCATTATAGTAATTTCTAGCTAGAGTAAGAACTTCAAAATTTCCAGTACTTGCAAATGAGTCTGTTTACCCGGCTGATTTAAAAAAAAAAAAAAAAAGAACGACATATTTCTCAGAGGCCAGCCAGAACTTGCGAAAAGTTCAAGTGCACTTATCTCCTTCTGTGACTGTTTTGTTGATGCTCTTACCATCTGTTTGTATTGAATAAAAGCATTTTCATATGGGCTATGGTATAACCTGGCATCTGCTTCAGTATAGCCTGAGCAGGACTCATGACTGGTTATCTCTTAATGCATGCTTGTACAACTTGACTGCAGATTTTTATTCCTTAAAAGGGGATATACTACCTTTGAATCAATAAAATTCACTCTAGATCAGTATTATGCTGTTCCATGTGCTTTGTCTGTTGCTTGCATTCATAGAGCTGCTTGGCCTGCATGACAGGGTTATTATTATTATACATACATGAATTTCAGTTGGGCTTTTGGGAAATTTGGCAAGTTGATAACATTGGAAAACTAATATTACAAATGGAATGTTTAGTAACAGGTTTCAAACAAAAGGTGATGTGCACATTAAAATTTTACTAAGTGACAACTGCATTCATTTGCCAATTTACTGGACCCCCGAGTGTGTATCATTTTTAAGCCAGTAAAACCATCTAGTAATTGACTGCCTTGCTCAAAGGAATCAAAACTGAAAGGAAGCAAATGAGTCAGCTTACAGCAGTCTCACATAACAATAGGCCTTTCTTGCTAAAAGGCCAGTTAAAATGTAAGCCCTAATGTGAGATCATTCAGTGTCTAGTCTCGTTGGAAGACAATCATAACCTCAGTTGTTGAAGACCAAATGAGAATAATTACTAAGTCCCAAGTCTTTTGACTAATATAGAAAAGGAATCTTCTACTTCCTGCGTAAGTTCCCCAGACTTCAAAAAATGAGGAAGCACATAACTTTACATGCTACTTTTTTTTTTTTTTTTTGGACAGGCAGAGTGGACAGTGAGAGAGAGACAGAGAGAAAGGTCTTCCTTTTGCCATTGGTTCACCCTCCAATGGCCGCTGCGGCCGGCGCGCTGCGGCTGGCGCGCTGCGGCCAGCGCACCACGCTGATCCGATGGCAGGAGCCAGGTTCTTATCCTGGTCTCCCATGCTGGTGCAGGGCCCAAGTACTTGGGCCATCCTCCACTGCACTCCCTGGCCACAGCAGAGAGCTGGCCTGGAAGAGGAGCAACCGGGACTAGAACCCGGTGTGCCTGCGCCACAAGGCAGAGGATTAGCCTAGTGAGCCGTGGCGCCGGCCCTTTACATGCTACTTTCATGTGAATGAATAAAGTACATTAAAGCTTTTGATCATTGCCAGTCTTCTCTGAAATATAACTCAGTGAAGTGGAAGGCAGAAATTCAGTTGTTTGTCTCTCTGCCTTTTTTTTTTTTTTTTTTTTTTTTAAGATTTATTTTTATTTGAAGGCAGAGGCAGAAAGCGAGAGAGAGAGAGGTCTTCCATCTGCTGATTCACTCATCAGATGGCTATAACGGCCGGAGCTGGGCTGACCTGAAGTCAGGAGCCAGGAGCTTCCTCTGGGTCTCCCACGTGGGTGCAGGGGCCCAAGGACCTGGCCCATCTACTGCTTTCTCAGGCCATAGCAGAGAGCTGGATCGAAAGTGGAGCAGCTGGGATTCAGACCGGCACCCATATGGCATGCTGGTACTGCAGGTGGTGGCTTTACCTGCTATGCGTCGGCCCCCTATCTCTCTGCCTTTTAAATAAAAATATATACAAATCTTTCATCCACTGGTTCACTCCTCAAATGCCTGCAACAACTGGGGCTGTGGTATGCTAAGCTGGAAGTGGGGAAACGCAGTCCAGCTCTCTCATGGGCGGCAGGGACCAACGTACTTGAGCCATCACCTGCTGCCTTTCAAGGTGTGCAGTACCGGGAAGCTGAATTGGAAGTAGAGTAGCTAGGACTCAAGCCAGGCACTCTGATAGAGGATGCGGGCATCTTAACTGCTGTACCAAATGCTTGCCTTATCACTGAAATTAAAGTTGCCCTTTAATTTGCACATAAGGAGCTTGGTTTCCAGGAAGGATGGACTTTCCTGACGTGTATGCTTCCAGGGTTGAATCTTTTACTTGCCTGTCTACAGGGACTAGCATTTTTTTTATAGCTTCTGCATTTTATTTATTTTTTGTAACCCAAATCTGATGAGCCCCCCTTCTTTGCTTCAAAACTGCAAGACTGGTGAATTGCAATTGATTGGAAAATTACTGTAGCAGTACATGTGCTTTCTTATCCTGCATATAAACTTCTGTTTCTTCCTTAAAAGTTGTAGTGCTATATGAATTGTTTATGAGGAGATAGGTCTCAAGGCTATGCTTCCTGAGTAAGGACAGAATATAAAGCAGAACACCACCAGCCCTTGCTTTCCACCACTAGCTGTGCACATCAGTCATGGTTTTGTCTGTCTGTGTGTCTCAGGTTTGACTTAGACCCACATGTAGCTCATGAATTGTCAGCATGTCCTTGTAGCTTCATTGTTGCATAAGCTAGCAAAAAATTTTAATTAGAGCTATTTTTCTTCCAAGGAAGTTAATTGTTTTTGAGAGGAAAAAAAGCTGACTACCCCTAATACAGTACAAATATCTAACCATAGCATGTTTGTAAATATTTGGCCTTATGAAGCTAAGCACAATGTGTTCAAAATATTTTTTCCTTTGCAAATAGTCTGGAATTTTAGTCCTAGACAAAAAACCAAAGGAACGTGGTGTGCTGGTTGTTATCTCTGAGCCTTAGTTTTCTCATCTGTAACATAAGATTAATGATGCCTCAGTGGATGGAAGCGAAATGTCAAGGATGGGGTGTTTTTTCTAATTTGCACAGAAGCCTGGTGATACTTTCTGTATCACCAGGGACATGTAACTTTAACTTGCTGGTTCAGGCATCAGGTATGTGTGCTTAATACCAGATTGTGACTGGGAAAATGTCTGCTTTGATAAAGCATTCTAGGCATTGAAGAACTAGTGAAGTAATCAAAAACTTAATTGATTTCCCTGAGATATTCTTTTTAGACTATCATTTCATAAGGGGAGGAGGAAGGAGGAGGACAGATACTTGTGTATAGTTGTTAATGAAATTCAGTCTGACTGATGCCTGGGAGAGCAGGTGCCGATGGACGGAAAGGAGGACCTTTTGCCAGGTTGCCCTTACTTGGGCTCTTGTGATCCTCAGCTGGGCCTCACTTGTGATCCAGCTTCAGGAGTGGCCCAGGACTGAGACCAGTGTGTGTGGTCCTGTGGCGAGATGTCCTTCCCCATAAGTCAGTGTATTGATTACTTTTATCTCAAAGTGTAGCAGCTTCATGCCACCTTCCCAACAGGTATCCTGTAAAAATTCTGTATGTAATCTTTCCCTATAGCTACTTGGTAAGGAAAAGATGCTGAATAATTGTACAATTGAATATCTAAGTTCCCAGACCAAAAGAGAAACTGGAAAGGTAATAGTATTGGACTATTCAGAGAGAAAGAATAAGAAGCCTCTCTCGGGGTGGGTATTTGGTGCAGCAGTGAAGTTGCTGCTTAAGACAGCCGCATCCCATATCTGAAGGCCTGGTTAGAGCCCTAGATCCTCCACTTCTGATCATGCTTCTTGCTATCGTGTACCCTGGGCGATGGCTCAATAAATTTCTTTTTTAAACCTAAAGTTTTTTTTTTTTTCAGTTTGAACTTTATTTTTTAAATTTATTTTTCCCCCCAAAGAAACCTTTTATTTAAGGAATACAAATTTTGTAAGTACAACATTAGGAATATAGTGATACTTCCCATCATACCCACTATCCCACCCACACTCCTACCCCTCTTCCCTCTCCCATTCCCAGTCCCATTCTCCACTAAGATTCATTTTCAATTAACTTTATACACAGAAGACCAACTCTATACCAAGTAAAGATTTCAACAATTTGCAACAATTCCACAACTGTTAACAAGTTTTAGTTAACTTTCATAATACAACTGGCCCCACAAAGACTTACTCTTGTTGTACCTGCTCAAATGAATAGAATACAGAGGGATTGACATTGATTAGTTGAATGTTGCATGGTACCAAGAATTGTTTAAATTGTCTTGTGATCAGTACTGACCTGCCCTCTAGACAGAGTGCTAACCATGCCATCAGACTTCTTAGTCAAGAGCAAAACAGTGGTGTAAAAAGCACCAACTTAAGGGCAGGGAATATCTACCAGCCCATTCAGCTGTACTAAATTATGTTCAGTAAAGGGAAAGAGAAATGAGGCGCTCCTGGCTCTAGTTGCAAGCACACCATTGAGCTGCATAAAATACCTGTTGTGGATACTGAGAAGTTTCTATTAAAGTCAATAATGTTAGTGTTTTTTTTTTTTTGTTTTGTTTTTTTTTTTTTTTTTTTTTGGACAGGCAGAGTTAGGTAGACAGAGAGAAAGGTCTTCCTCCTTCGGTTCACCCCCAAAATGGCTGCTATGGCTGGCACACTGCGCCGATCCAAAGCCAGGAGCCAGGTGCTTCCTCCTGGTCTCCCATGCGGGTGCCGGGCCCAAGCACTTGGGCCATCCTCCACTGCACTCCTGGGCCACAGCAGAGAGCTGGACTGGAAGAGGAGCAACCGGGACAGAACCGGCGCCCCAACTGGGACTAGTACTTGGGGAGCTGGCGCCGCAGGTGGAGGATTAGCCTAATGAGCCGCGGCGCTGGCCCAGTGTTAGTCTTAAGACTAAGTATTGGTTATAGCCAACCATTACTTCTTGCACAATGCTTTACAGCCCTAAATGTTAGAATTTTACATAACTAAAATTTTTAGATTTTTTTTTCACTTCATTACTTATGCTTGATTTCAAAATAAATCAGTTTTTTCCCAATCCTGTGTCATGTTTCTCGGCACTGCATGCACACTCACCTTTACCAGCAAGTTAAATCCCCACAAATGGTGTCTATTCCTGTATAACCTCACCTATCCAGGGCTCTGGGCCACCACTAGCCCAGCTTTACGCAAAATTTAAAAAGACACCTCACGCTCAACATGTTTAGTGCCATCTTCTGGAAATTTGTCACAATAAGCATGTGGTGCTTTGATATGAAAGGTTACCTGTTGTTGCAAAGTGAACAACCTGCGACATATACTTGAAGTATCTCTGAGAATTTGAGCATGGTTTCTTGATTTTCTTGAAAAGAATGTGTTTTCTTGAAAGGGATGGTTTCCTGTCCTTAGAGGGAGGGTCTATGATTACCTCCTTAGTTTCACAGTAAGTACTTGATTCTGAGTTCAGCCTCTGTCTCTGATAGCATTCTCAGCAGGAGACTCCTTACACTCTTGCTTTGATGACCCACAACTATGGATTTTCATAACTAGGCATTTTCATGAGTCTTGTACTTGTCCAGGTCAAGGAAGAAGATTTATTTATAAATCTGTAAAATGATTTTGTGCCACATTTGTAAAAATCCCCTGAAGATGGTCAGAAAAGACTACCAGTTTTTAAATTAGACTCATCATAGGTATTTGATAGCCCGTGGCTCCTTCTTAGCTGTCACATCCTCCCCTATTTCCCTCATAGTCCTCAAGTAGGGTTTGGTGACAGCTGCCACTGGGGAGAGTACTGGAAACTGGACACTGGAACATTTTGGATATGTGGAAGGTGAATTATTCCTATGGGTCTCCTAAATCAGGGAGTGAAGGTGATTTTTTGGGTGGTAGTTGTAGGTACTAAATCTCTGATTTTGGGACTGCCAACATTCCGCAAAAAAAAAAAAAAAATCTACTTTAGTTCCACAGAGAGGCAGACACATTACCTGGTCTATAGGTGACTGAGATTGTGTGTGTGTGTCTAGTATTTAAGGAACACGAGAGGAAAAAACATTTATTGGACACCTTCTGTAAACTATTCTTCAACTGCAACTGAATCAATTAGGTATTTTCCTCACATGAGAGATGATGAAACTGAGTTTGAAAACAGTAAGAGGCAGGCTGGGAACTCAGCCCAACATGCTACTGATGTTAAAGTGCGTATTTTTCCCTCTTCTAACCTCTGAGAGGAGACAACTGCAGCTTGCTTTTTTGTTTGAGGCCCAGAAAAATCTCTGCTTATGTCTGCTGTGTTGCAGCTTCCTGTTACATTTTATACTCCCTTCCTTCCTTCCTTCCTTCCTTCCTTCCTTCCTTCCTTCCTTCCTTCCTTCCTTCCTTCCTTCCTTCCTTCCTTTCTCTCCCTCCCTTTCTCTCTCTCTCTCTCTCTCTCTCTCTCTTTCTTTTCTGTATTTATTTATTTGAAAAGCAGAGTTACAAAGAGGCAGACACAGAGAAAGAAAGATCTTTCATCAGTTATTTTCTCTCCCCAAATGGCTGCAACAGCAGGAGCTGGGCTGATCCGAAGCCAGGAGCCAGGAGCTTCTTTGGTGTCTCCTATGTGGGTGTAAGCGCCCAAGTACTTGGACCATCCTCTGCTGCTTCCCTAGGCCATCATCAGGGAGCTGGATCAGAAGTGGAGCAGCTGGAACTTGAACTAGCATGCATATGGGATGCTGGCATTGCAGGCTGCAGCTTTACCTGCTACACCACAGCACCAGCTCCCTATTTTACATTTATTAAAAACTGATATTAAATACATAAGATATCATAAGATAATAAAATTGATAATATATATTAAAATAGTTTATTGGATGTTAAAATATACTTTTGTACATTTAATAGAGTTCATTGGGATTGTTAAACTAGATACATCTTTTATCCTAAAATCTTTGAGACTATAATAGTTGGTGTTACTGACTGATGCCCTGAAACAATGTGAATAAGCGTTGCTGGATTTTGTGGATATCAGGTTGGGTGTAATTTTTTTTTTTTAAAGATTTATTTGAAAGAGTTATACACAGAGAGAAGGAAAGGCAGAGAGAGAGAGAGAGAGAGAGAGAGAGAGAGAGGTCTTCCATCCGCGGGTTCACTCCACAGTTGGCCACAATGGCTGGAGTTGCGCCAATCCGAAGCCAGGAGCCAGGAGTTTCTTCTGGGTCTCCCATGTGGGTGCTGGGGCCCAAGAACTTGGGCCATCTTCTACTGCTTTCCCAGGTCATAGCAGAGAACTAGATCGGAAGTGAAGCAGCCGGGATTCGAACCAGCGCCTATATAGGATGCTGGCACAGCAGGCAGTGGCTTAACTCCCTAAGCCACAGTGTCAGCCCCTGGATATAATCTTTGTAAAGTGAACATTGACTAAGAACTGGAAGGTAATATGATCTCCCTAACCTGAAAGTCTCAGGAACAAATGGACGTTGGACCTCAGGCTATACAGTCCTCTGAGCACCTGGTTTCATTGGGCAAGTGTAATAAGGATCACAGACAGGTAAGGGCCCAATGAACAAAACAAGATTCTTAATTCTTGTCTTTTTTTCCCCTTTCCTCCCCCCAACTACCATTTCATTATGGCGGTGTTAAAATATATTTAACATAGAGTTTATTGCTCTAGCCATTTTCAAGTGCACAATTCGCTGGCATGTATGTTCACAAGATTGTGCAACCATCATCATTATCCATGTTTCCAGAACTTTATCAGCATCTCAAGTATAATTCCTGTATACATTAAGCAATAACTCCCCAATATATATCTCTTCTCTTCTGTCTGTCGAGGGATTTTCATTTTCATTGTTGTTAGTTGTTTTGCCTCTGTTAGGTACTCAGTTACATTTTTCCCCCCTCTGCTGTTAAGATTCCAGCTGGTAGCAACATATTATGTCTTATTAAAAAAAAAAAGATTTATTTATTTATTTGAAAGGCAGAGTTACCCGGAGAGAGGAGAGGCAGAAAGAGAGAGAGAGAGAGGTCTTCCACCCGCTGGTTCACTCCCCAGATGACTTCAACGGTCAGAGATGAGCTGATCTGGAGCCAGGAACTTTTTCCAGGTCTCCCAGGCAGGTGCAGGGGCCCAAGGACTTGGGCCATCCTCCATTGCTTTCTCAGACTATAGCAGAGAGAGCTGGATCAGAAGTGGAGCAGCCGGGACGCGAATCAGCACCCATATGGGACGCTGGAGCTTTTTTTTTTTTTTTTTTTTTTTTTAAATTTATTTGAAAGAGTTACAGAGAGAGGTAGAAGTCTTCCATCCGCTGGTTCACTCCCCAGATGGCCGCAATGGTCGGAGCTGCGCTGATCCAAAGCCAAGAGCCAGGAGCTTCTTCCAGGTCTCCCACGCGGGTACAGGGTCCCAAGGACTTGGACCATCTACCACTGCTTTCCCAGGCCATAGCAGAGAGCTGGATCGGAAGAGGAGCAGCTGGGACTAGAACCAGCGCCCATATTGGGTGCCGGCGCTTCAGCCAGGGCTTTAACCTGCTGTGCCACAGCGCCAGCCCCTGCATGCTGGGGCTTTAACCCACTGCGTCATAGCACCGGCACTGATATATTTTATCTTAATAATTTTCTTCTTTTAGTCTGTCGTTGGATAAGAAACATTACTTAGCTTTTCAAAATAAGAGTTAATAGAGTTTCTGATCACTAAAGCTTTTTTCCTATGTAGAGAAGAAACAGGGTTTTGTGATGGCTATATCAATTTTTTTTAAAAAAAGATTTGTTAATTTACTTGAAAGGGAGAGCATCCATCGGAGAGAGTATGAAAGACACAGAGAGGGGTCTTCCATCATCTGGTTCACACCCCAAGTGGCTGCAACAGCAAGGATTGGGCCAGGCCAAAGCCAGGAGCCAGGAACTCCATCCTAGTTTCTGACATGGGTGGCAGGGGCCCCATCACTTGGGCCTTCATCTGCTGCCTTCACAGGTGTATTAGTAGGAAACTGGATCAAAAGCAGTGCAGCTGGGACTCAACCTGGAACTCTGATATGAGATGCCAGCATCACAAGCGAAGGATTAATGAGCTGTGCCACAATGCTGGCCTCTATTTTAACTATGAAAAAGACTTTTGGCCGGTGCCGCGGCTCAATAGGCTAATCCTCCAACTAGCGGCGCCGGCACACTGGGTTCTAGTCCCGGTCGGGGTGCCGGATTCTTTCCCGGTTGCCCCTTTTCCAGGCCAGCTCTCTGCTGTGGCCTGGGAAGGCAGTGGAGGATGGCCCAAGTGCTTGGGCCCGGTACCCCATGGGAGATCAGGAGAAGCACCTGGCTCCTGCCATCGGATCAGCGCGGTGTGCCGGCCGCAGTGCGCCAGCTGTGGCGGCCATTGGAGGGTGAACCAATGGCAAAAGGAAGATCCTTTCTCTCTGTCTCTCTCTCTCACTATCCACTCTGCCTGTCAAAAAAAAAAAAAAAAAAAAAAAAAAAAAAAAAAAAAAGACATTTTCTTCCTCAATTCCTAGACATTTCCCAAAGGGTTTATATTTTTGAAGTCAGACTTATGGAAAAATGAGGCTATTATTGTTCATAAGAGAGAAATAGATTGATGGATAAATAACCAGAGATGCCTTAGACTTGTATTTTCCAAGAAGCCTACATTTAATAGAGTCTACCACTAGTTTCCAGAGCCCATATGGATTGCAGGTGATGGCTTTTACTTGCTGTACCACAATGTCAGCTTCCTTGTCAGTTGTCTTTTAAAGAGAAGTGCACTTATAACATGAGTAGATTGCAGGGGTAGGACTGCAAACATCTTTTCAGAAAGCACATTTCTGGGGGCCAGTGTTGTGGCGCAGTGGGTTAAACCACTGCTTGAGAAGATGGCATCCCATACTGGAGGGCTGTTTCAAGTCCTAGCTGCCCTGTTTCCCATCCAGCTCCCTGCTAATCTGGGAAAGCAGTGGGAGATGGCCCAAGTTCTTAGGCCCCTTTCTTAAAAAAAAGAAAGAAAACGAGTAAGCACAGCTCTCGACAAAGCAAAATTTACTTACATGCAGTATTTGTCTCTGTGGTCTCATGGGGATCTGATAGTTCATGTCATTGGTGTTTGTTTAAATATCTGAGATTCTTCTTTTACAGGCATTTGATTTCACTGCCATAGAGTTGACATCTGAGACTGATGAAATTCCAGATATTATAGCTTTGGAAGAGGAAGATGGAGCAAATCATTCACATTTTAATGGCCCTGACCTCTCAGCAAAATGTTGAACAAAAAAAAAGATCTCTCCTTTTAGTTGAATATGCAATTTCTATCACATTAAGCTTCACTTTGTTCATATGTTTATTCCTGAGGCTTCAAGAAGTGTTAATCTATTTTTTGGCTAATTCATCTTACTTGCAATGAAACTTGATCTTAACTTTCATAAGAGATTTAGTTCTATGATGTGTATCATTTTATGTAAGTCCTCACAGTTTAATTGCTGAAATAACTATAATAAATATTGGGTCGGATAATCTCAAATCAGAGTGTTTTTTTTTTTTCTGACACAGGGGACATTTGTTGTTTTTGGGTCTCCCAGAATTTATTCCTGCTTCTTTGGTTAATAACCCCCTTGTATCTTTAGGGGTGTCAGTCTACAGATCAAGTTTCTTTGGTTCCCCTAGCTTATGAGCACACATGTGACCAAAAGCAGGTCAATTGGAAGGACACATAGCATGATGGGTAGTGAATTACATGCTGGGTTCTAATTTTGCTTTGCTCCTTACTAACTCTAACCTTGAACAAGTTACTTAATTTCTCTGTGCCTCAATTTTCTCATCTTTAAAATGGGCACAGTACTAGGTTTGTTATGAAGATTAAGTAGTTATCATTTGTAAAGTACTTAGGGCAGAGCCTACCACAAAACAGCATAAATAAGTATTAGTTAAATGAACAAATTGTAGAAACAGTGGCTAACCCAATAGCTATGGGCACCCCCAGTGCTCAGGTTGTGGTCTCAAAATACCATTTCACACTAAAAGAAACCAGGGCTTCTTGGAAGAAAAGACTGATTCCAGATGTGAGAAAGATGTACAAAATAAGCCTTTTTTTAAAAATTTTTTTTATTTATTTTAAAGTCAGAGAGGAGAGGCAGAGAGAGAGAGAGAGAGAGAGAGAGGTCTTCCATCTGATGGTTCACTTCCCAGTTGGCTGCAATGGATGGGAGCTGCGCTGATCCGAAGGAGCCAGGAGCTTCCTCCAGGGGTGGGTGCAGGGGCCCAAGGAATTGGGCCATCTTCTACTGCCTTCCCAGGCCACAGCAGAGAGCTGGATTGAAGAGGAGCAGCCGGGACTAGAACCGGCGCCCATATAGGATGCCAGTGCTTCAGGCCAGGGCGTTAAACTGCTGAGCCACAGCGCTGGGCCCCCAAATAAGCCTTGAACTTCCTGCTATCCCAAATGGCAAGGAGGCCAATTTGAAGAAGCTCACATTGGCCAAAGATGGGACAATCTGTATCTCTATAGGGATGGTAAATACAATAGATCAACCCCCACAAAGAAGTTTAAATCCATGATTTTACAATGATGTATGTATCATTTTATATATATATATATATATATATATATATATATATATATAATTGCGCGGTCACTTCTTAGAAGATGATAGCGAACTAATTATCTTGTTATTTTATTTTATTTTTTTGACAGGCAGAGTTAGACAATGAGAGAGAGAGAGAGAGAGAAAGGTCTTCCTTCCGTTGGTTCACCCCCCAAATGGCCGCTATGGCCCGCGCTGCGCCGATCCAAAGCCAGGAGCCAGGTGCTACCTCCTGGTCTCCCATGGGGTGCAGGGCCCAAGGACTTGGGCCATCCTTCACTGCCTTCCCGGGCCACAGCAGAGAGCTGGCCTGGAAGAGGAGCAACCGGGATAGAATTCGGCGCCCCAACCAGGACTAGAACCCCGGGTGCCAGTGCTGCAGGCGAGGATGAGCCGTGGCACCGGCCTGAAATAGATCTTTTTTTTTTTTTTTTTTTTTTTTTTTTTTTAATTTTTTGACAGGCAGAGTGGACAGTGAGAGAGAGAGACAGAGAGAAAGGTCTTCCTTTTGCCGTTGGTTCACCCTCCAATGGCCGCCGCGGCCGGCGCGCTGCGGCCGGCACACCGCGCTGATCCGATGGCAGGAGCCAGGAGCCAGGTGCTTTTCCTGGTCTCCCATGGGGTGCAGGGCCCAAGCACCTGGGCCATCCTCCACTGCACTCCCTGGCCACAGCAGAGAGCTGTCCTGGAAGAGGGGCAACCGGGACAGAATCCGGCGCCCCAACCGGGACTAGAACCCGGTGTGCCAGCGCCGCTAGGCGGAGGATTAGCCTAGTGAGCCGCGGCACCGGCCCGAAATAGATCTTTTTAAAAATTTTACTTATTGGAAGATCTTTTTCTCTTGTTGCCTTTCAAATAAACAAAAGAGTAAAGCACTCAGAGGTTAGATGACTTGTTCAGGGTCATATAGCCAAGAACAGTTAAAAGTGGAATCCACTGCTTTTCCCACTGCCTTGAGCCACTTGACGCATGTAATCTAAGGAGCACACAGAAGCAAAAGGAACCACTCAACAATAGGGACCTGAAACCTCAAAAGGTCTCCTGCCGCGCAATGCACTGTGGTTCTTGTAGTCGCCCGCCTGGGCCTGACAGGAAGGGATGGCGAAAAGGGCGCATTGCATGGCGGTAGATGTAGTCCCCTGGGGAAAACCACCCTTCCCGGAAGCCAGGCGGCGCAGGCGCGCACTGCTCTTCCTCAAGCGCGGGAGTCTTGGTTTTGTGGTGGCTTCGCTTTGGCCTCTCTGCCGCCACAGCCGTTGGTGGCTTCATTTCCCGGAGACTTCTAGGCCATCTGAGGCGACATGGTTGCAGGCGACAAAGCAGCAGGCGGTGGCAATGCAGGAACTGCCGCGACCTCCGGCTGCCTGTAGGCAGCGACCCTTTGGGCCCTCAGTCGCTCGGGCCTGCGCTTTCTTCCTGTGAAGTCGCCGTGCCTTTCCGCGAGGATGAGCTCTGCCTGGGTAACTTCTTTCGAAAAGGAGCATCTCTGGATGTACCTGCAGGCGCTCGGCTTCGAGCCGGGCCCGGCTACCACTGCCTGTGGAAAGATCGTGTCGCACACGCACCTCGGAGTGTAAGGAGGCTGAGGCCGGCAGGGCGAGGGTGCCTGAGTCGGGGAGACAGCCGGTAGACCCGCCCTTGCGCGGACTGGGCGGGCGGACGAATCCGGAAAGGCCGAGCGACTGCTGTGTCCCAGGCGTGGCTCAAGGCTGCAAAGCCCTTGCCCCAGGTGCCAGCCTGGTGACAGAGCCGTAGAAATTGGGAAACTGCTGGCAGCGCGGTATGGGAGGGAGGGGCAGCTTAACCCTGCTTTTGGGGGAGGTGGGTGGGAACTATGGGCGCAGACGCCTTTTGGAATTGAAGGCTTCTTTGAAAACCGTTGTTTAACTTTAGTTTGTAATGTTTATGTTTAAAGATAGGAAACAAAGGCATGCCACATTTAGCAAAAACAAACAAACAAACAAACAAAAAAAACAACCAGAGAAGGATATTAAAGTAAAAAGTAGAACCCTCTTCCCTACTTTTACTATTTCTATTATGATCGTAATCTAAATATATTAATGTGCTTTGTCTACTCTAGACAGTATTATCTTCTCTGCTATAAGCCAAGAAGAATTTGGGAGCACATTGGTTCTCTTAGTCTCATCTATGTGATTTGTGTACATTTTATGATTTCAATTTTCCTAGTGGCTGTTGTACTATTTTGCTTAGATCTGTATTTCTTGATTCAGCAATCTCAAAAGTATCTCTGAATTCACTGCCATGTCATGTCACAGAGAAGTAGCTATTATTTATGATTAGCTCACCTACACTTCCCTTCTTTTCCGCGACATTTTCCGGTGTATTATAATTTACACTGTAATGTTTAGAGCTGCAATTAAGTTTTGTTTGGAAGTTACTACAGTTAACTTATGCAGGGTTTTTCCTACAAATCTGTTAAACACTGACCCCACTGGAATAGTATTTATCTGGTTAAGGTGATGTATTTATTAAAACTCCATTTATGCCACATGATTTAATGTCCCATAGCAGTCTCATTTTCTGTGTACTGGCAGAGAACCTGAAGCTTCTGGGCCCTGCTGAGAATGATTCTCAATACCATTCCATCCTTCTCTCCTGTGTTTTGGCCATCTTAGTTTTCTCTTCACTGGCTTATCTGTCAGTGTAACTGCAGTCTGTTCTCTGCCCTTGAAAAAATATTTTTTTTTTTTAAAGATCTATTTGAAAAGCAGAAGCAGAGAGAGAGAGGTCTTCCACCCGGTGGTTCACTCCCCAAATAGCTGCAGTGGTGGAGTTGGGCCGATCCAGAGCCTGGAGCTGCTTTGGGGACGCCCATGTGGGTGCTGCTTTCCCAGCCCATAGCAGAGAGCTAGATCGGAAGAAGAGCAGCTGGGGCACGAACTGAGAGAGGAGGAGAGAGAAGGAGAGAGAGAGATCTTCTATCTGCTGGTTCATGCCACAGATGGCTGCAGCGGCCTGGGCTGGACCTGGCCAAAGCCAGGAGCCTGGAATACCATTCTAGTCTCCCATGTGAGTGTAGGGGCTCTACATTTTGTTTGCTCATTTTATTAAATATGGCAAAATTCATTTTGGTTTCTAGTTCTATGGGTTTCTAGTTTCTGTATCCATGTAGTTGTGTAACCGCTTTTCTTATAAAAGTTAAATGTACACTTACTATAATGCAGTGATCCCATTCCAAGGTACAGATTGAGCATCCCTAATCCAAAAATCTGAAAGCAAAAAAAGTTTTTGAGCAGCTGATTTTTTGGATTAAGGGTGCTCAAGAAGTAAAGTGTATGCAGATATTCCAAAATCTGACACACTCTGGAATCTGAAACACCTCTGATCAGAAATATTTTGGATAAAGGATATTCAACCTGTGTTTAGGTAAAAGGTTTGCACTTGAGGAAAAATTATGAATTGCATAGCAGACATTGTATTAGAAGGGAAGCAAGGCTTCATAGTTATCTAGGCCTGAATTATGGTAGTAGTTGGTCTGGAAGGAAGAGACCCTTCATTTATTCATTCAGCAACTAGTTATTAGGATAGTTCTAGGAATAAAATTTGTGGTAAAGACCCTGAATTCTGGTCAAGTGACATATTTCAAATCCATGCTTTTCCTCTTCCTGATAATGTATTTTTGGGCAAATTCAGTAAGTCTGTAAATCTAACTTCTCTCATCTGTATAATGAAAATGCTGTAGTTACTATCTAGTGTTATAAGATGAAATGAAACGATGCAGGTCAAGCAGATAGCACAGTACTTAACCTCATATGATGACAGAAAAGATTAGGTAAGAGTTACTGTCTATATATAAAGTCTTTTTTTTTTTTTTTTTTTAAGATTTATTTATTTATTTGAAAGGCAGACTTACAGAGAGGTAGAGGGAGAGAGAGGGAGGTACTCCATCTGCTGGTTCACTCCCCAAGCGGCCACAACGGCAGGACTGTGCTGATCCAAAGCCAGGAGCCAAGAGCTTCCTTCAGGTCTCCCACAAGGGTACAGGGGCCCAAGGACTTGGGCCATCCTCCACTGCCTTCCCAGGCCACAGCAGAGAGCTGGATTGGAAGTGGAAGCCGGGACCTTAACTTGTGTCCATATGGGATGCTGGCACTGCAGGCTTTACCCACTACGTCACAGCGCCGGCCCCTACGTGTAAAGTCTTAAAATAACGCCTGTCAAGTAGGAAACTTTGAGAAAATGTTAGCTATTTTTGCTTTTATGTTTTATATCATCATCATATCATAAGGCATGGTTCTCTGTTTACCTAATTTATTAGGCCCTTTCTGTAGAATTTTTTCTTTGCAGTGAATCAAGTCCTGCCAGTTTTCTTCTGTTGGATTTATGTTTCTAGAAGCAGAAAATAGAAACTTGTTATATTTTTTAAATTGGTTAAAAATGTATGTGAATGAGAAAAATTAATTTGCCTTGACCTCTTGAATTGAATGAAAAGTATTAATTTGTATCAGGCTTATTTAACTTTTGATTATTTTTAGTTTTATTAATCTTTTTTCCCCTCTGTTTCATTAAACCACCAGGAACATGTTTGATAAACTGAACCGTGATGCCTTTCAGATCGTTTCTTATTTTTTGTTTCAAACACTGGACCAGTCTCTCACCAAAGAAGTTTTCAAGTAAGGAAAAAATTGTCTCATTTTCTTAAGTAGTCATTCTAATATTTGAAAATGGACTATTCCTTGTTATAAGCCAGCATTTTAACTTTGGCCTTTGAGTGGATGTCAAAAGATTCATGATTGAGTCTTAGAAATTTAGTGTTTAACTTTCGTAGATATGAAGATATGAGTGGTTTTTTCTTTGCCTTTTTTTTTTGAAAGATTTATCTGTTTGAAAGGCAGAGTGACAGAGAGGGAGAGAGAGAGAGATCTTCCATCTGCTGCTTTACTTCCCAAGTGGCCACAACAGCCAGGTCTGGACCAGGCTGAAGCTAGGAACCAGGAACTCCATCCTTGTCTTCCAAGAGGATGGCAGGGGCTCAAGCACTTAGGCCATCTTTTGCCGTCTCCTCAGGCACATTAGCAGGAAACTGGACTGAGAACAAAACAGTCAGGATTGTCTAATTTTACTTCCTATTTCTCTGTAAACCTTTTATTTTTTCAGAGAGATATATATATGATACATGTAAAAGCATCAATTACTATAGGCAAAAATACTTTCAATTAAATATAGTCTATTTTTATATGCTGTTAAATATTAAATGTTTTAAGAAGGAGATAGCTAGGCCTGGTTCTGAGTTACTTTGCATGTAATTTGGGTTTGTTCTGTTTGGAAAAACTGTTTAAATTTGTTTTGATGTTTATATTGTACCATCACTGCTTATAATAGAAGAGTAACAAGTAAATCCTTTGTTGAGGGCATTATTTTTATTTTTGGTAATGTATTCTTTTTTTTTTTTTTTTTTTTAAGATGTATTTATTTTACTTGAAGAGTTACACAGAGAGAGGAGAGGCAGAGAGAGAGAGAGAGAAAGAGCGAGCAAGGCCTTTCATCTACTGGTTCACTCCTCAGATAGTGGCAACAGTCAGAGTTGAGCCGATCTGAAGCCAGGAGCTTCTTCCAGGTCTCCCACATGGGTGCAGGGGCCCAAGGACTTGGACCATCTTCTACTGCTTTTCCAGGCCATAGCAGAGTGCTGGATTGGAAATGGAGCAGCTAGGTCTTGAACTGGCGCCCATATGGAATGCCAGCACTGCAGGCGGTGGCTTTACCTGTTACGCCACAGTGCCGGCCCCCAGTAATCTATTCTTATATTTTGACTTAAATTAAACTTGTGAGTGCCCAATAGAACAAGCATTTTTAGAAACTTTTCTTGGAAATTCCTATCATTATGACATAGGGCTTCTTCTTTCTGAATAAAAATAGAGCTCTTTTTTTTTTTCTTTTTTCTTTCTTTTTTATTTTTGACAGGCAGAGTGGACAGTGAGAGAGAGAGACAGAGAAAGGTCTTCCTTTACCATTGGTTCACCCTCCAATGGCTGCTGCGGCTGGCGCGCTGCGGCCGGCGCATCACGCTGATCCGAAGTGGGGAGCCAGGTGCTTCTGGTCTCCCATGCGGGTGCAGGACTCAAGGACTTGGGCCATCCTCCACTGCCCTCCCAAGCCATAGCAGAGAGCTGGCCTGGAAGAGGGGCAACCGGGACAGCATCCGGCGCCCCGACCAGGACTAGAACCCGGAGTGCCGGCGCCGCAAGGCGGAGGATTAGCCTATTGAGCCGTGGCGCCGGCCAAAATAGAGATCTTGATTTTTCCTGACTGAATGTTATGACTTAAGCAATTCAGGAAAATATAAACAGGGAAGTAGAAATCACTCCTAAACCCATCAACCAGAAACTCACTGTTATTCTAGTCTTTCAGTCTTTTTTTTTCTATGTATATTAAAATATTTTGTTATAGAAATTAAAAAAATGAGGTCTTAAAAAAATAATTATGCCTCAGAGTAAAAATTTGGGCGAAACTAATTGTGGGAAAACAATATGTAAATTTTAAATTCTGGTATTTTTGACCAAAAAACTAAAACAAAACTTTTCATATTGTATCTTCCTTAGCTACAAAAACAGTAGCATTGCTGGACTAAGATATGGGTTATCTCTGGGATTCATATTCTGTTTTGGCCACTCTTCTCTGCTTATGTGTATCCATTTATGTTTCTCTCATGCAAGTTTTTTTTTTCTTTGAAAAATTTGTTGATTTATTTGAAAGTCAGAGTCACAGAGAGAGAGGGAAAAGCTCGATCATTTGTCCACTGGTTCATTCCTCTGATGGCTACAATGGCCAGGGCGGGGCCAGGCTGAAGCCAGGAGCCAGGACTTTCATCCAGGTCTCCCACATAGGTGCAGGGGTCCAAACACTTGTACAATCTGCTGCTTTTCCCAGGCCATTAGCAGGGAGCTGGATGAGAAGTGGTGCAACCGGGACTTGAATAGGTGCCCATATGGGATGCTAGCATCGCAGGAGCAGCAGCTTTACCCATTATGCAATGCTGGCCCCCTCATGCAAGATTTTTAAAGATTTATTTATTTGTTTAAAAGGCAGAATTACAGAGAGGAGAGAGATCTTCCATCTGCTGGTTCACTTTCCAAATAGCTGCAACAGCTGGTTTAGGCCAGGTGGAAGCCAGGAGCCAGGAACTCTATCCAGATCTCCCACATATGTGGCAAGGTTCAAGTACTTTGACTGTCTTTTGCTGCTTTGCCAGGTGCGTTAGCAGGGATCTGGATCAGAAGTGGAGCAGCCGGAATTCTGACTGTCACACTTTGCCACAATGCTGGCTCCTCATGTAAAAAAATTTTTTTAGGTCCAATATACTAGTTTATACCATTAATCCAATGGGTCATTGAGTATTGTTCTTGTCAGCTGATTTTCTGAAATTTTAATAACTGCTCATTCCTTCATTAAATATGTCCTAAATTGAACTGAACTGTATAGATAATTATAAGGCAAATGACTGTTTCTCACAAGTCGGTATCTTTAGCTGAAAATCTAGGAATGCCAGCTTTATTTAGCCTTATGTTTCCAGTAGGAAATAAGTTTGATTTTAATAAAAAATGTATTGCACTTGTTGATAATTCTAATGTTTTTATTTTTGTTAAGATTTTGCTGGCCTCCATTTGACCAAAAAAGTGAAACTGAATTCCGGAAACATTGCTATGAATGGTTAAAAAAGATTTCTGTAAGTATTCTTTTTTTGAAAGATGCAAACTTTAGAATGTTACAAACTAACATTAATTTTTTAGAGGTACAGTCTCTTTTTAGAAATTTTAACGTATTTATGTGAGAGAGACAGACAAGACAGGTAGAGAGAATGATCCTGTTCTCTGATTACTCCTCAAATGCTTGCAGTGCCAGTGTGCTGAAGCCAGGTGGCAGAAACCTAATTACTTGAGCCATGACCATTGCCTCTGTAGGAAGCTGGAGTCAGGAGCTGAATCTGGGATTCATATTTAGGCAGTCTGGTATTGAATGCAGACTTCTTAACTGGCATTTCAACTTCCAGGCCAAATGCCTGCCTCATAAAGGATGCATTGTTTTTACTTTATGCTAGGGGTGCTCATTTGGCACAGCATTAATATAGCACTTGGGATGCCTGAATCCCACATCAGAATGCCTGGGTTTGCATCCTGCCTCTGCTCCTGATTCCAGCTTCTGACTAATGTATACCCTGGGAGGCAACAGATGATGACTGAAGTAGTTGGGTCCCTGCCCATCCCATGTGGAAGACCTGGATTGAGTTCTGAACTCATGGCTTCAGCCTGCCCTGGGCCCATACATTGGGGAGCACTTGGGGAGTGACCCAGTGGATGAGACGTAGGATCTCTCTTAATCTGTTTGTATTTCTCTGCCTTTCAAATAAAATGCAAATAAGAAAAAATTTTAAAAAAGGCTAAAAATAGCTGATGTAAGTTAAAAAGGAATTACTAAGGAAATCTTAGAATAATATTGTTTGATTTTTGGTTGAGATTCTTTGTATTTTTCAGATACCAACTTTGCTGGCTAGGTTTACTAGAAATAGACTTCAGAGTTCATGGGAGTAAATATCACAGTTTTAATTAATTTATTTTAAAGATTAATTAATTTATTTGGAAGGTAGAGAGACAGCGAAATATTTCATCTTCTGGTTTACTCTCCAGTGACCACAAGAGCCAGGTCTGGCCCAGGCTGAAGGCTGGTCTTCAAATGGGTGGCAGGGGCCCAACTACTTGGGCTGTCTTCTGCTTTCCTAGGCTGATTAGCAGAAAGCTGAATTGGAAGTGGCACTTTGATATGGGATGCTGCCTTGCAAGTAGTGGCTTAACCTGTTGGGCCATGATGTTGGCCCTCAGAGTTTTTAAAGAAAAGTTTTGATCACAGATTATTATGGCTGTTTTCTCCAATGGTGTCAATTGCGGCATTATTATTATAATTTTTTGTGAACAATCCATTGAGTTTAGAAAAACCAAAAAATTCAACTTGTGGTTACAGTAGAATAAACTTTGTCAAGTTTTTTATGCTTTTAAAATTGTATAATGATACTAAGGTGTGGGCTGAGGCTGGTGATGTTCCAAGACCTCACTGTGGAAATTGGATATGTCCGAGCCACTGTTCTATGAGGTGGGGTGCTGATGGCTGAGACGCCACCCTACAGTGCTCAAGGACATACTCAGCTTCTGCTAAAAGACTGCCATGCCCTTTTAAAAAGCATATAAGGCTGGCGCTGCGGCTCACTAGGCTAATCCTCTGCTTGTGGCACTGGCACACCGGGTTCTAGTCCCGGTCGGGGCACTGGATTCTGTCCCGGTTGCCCCTCTTCCAGGCCAGCTCTCTGCTGTGGCCCGGGAGTGCAGTGGAGGATGGCTCCTGACTTCGGATCAGTGCGGTGCGCCGGCTGCGGGTAAAGCTGGCATTCCATGTAGGTGCTGGTTTCAGTCCCGGCTGCTCCACTTCTGATCCAGCTCCCTGCAAATGTGCCTAGGAAAGCAGCTAAGGATGGCCCGAGTGCTTGGGCCCTTACACCCATGTGGGAGACCTGGAGGAAGCTCCAGGCCCCTGGCCAGGCACAGCCATGGCCTTGTGGTCACTTGAGAAGTGAACCAGCGGATGGAGGTGCTCTCTCTGTCTCTCCATCTCCCTCTCTCTGTAACTCTACCTTTCAAATAAATAAATACATTTTTTAAAAAGAAAAATGAACATTGTGATGTAAATATGAACTATGAGTATTGTTGGTAACATTTTCGAATCCTCTTATTTTTTCCATAGGCTGAGTGTGGAAGTAGCTTTCCTCAAGTTGTTGGCTCCTTGTTTCTTTCTCCTGGTGGTCCTAAGTTTATTCATTTGATGTATCATTTTGCAAGATTTGTTGCAGTAAGATATATTAAAAATAATTCAAAAAGTAAGTTAAACTTATAATAGGAATTTTGTTTGGATTGCTAAATTGTTATTGTTCTTCACAATATTTAAATCCTTAGGAGATTTTAATAAAGCCAGGTAGAATTAAAATACTGATTTACCTCTAAAAGCAAATTATTAATACTATTTTGGAATTG
The DNA here is from genome assembly GCF_964237555.1 of Oryctolagus cuniculus. NCBI lineage: Eukaryota > Metazoa > Chordata > Mammalia > Lagomorpha > Leporidae > Oryctolagus > Oryctolagus cuniculus. Next base: position 182,073,895 of record NC_091432.1, on the reverse strand, counting down.
TAGTTTGAAATCTTATATTAAAATAGGTTTCTATTCATGTATATATTTTTTAAAAAGACTTATTTATTTATTTGAAAGTCAGAGTTACACAGAGAGAGAAAGAGAAGCAGAAAGAGAGAGAGAGGTCTTCCATCCGCTGGTTCACTCCCCAATTGGCCGTAACGGCTGGAGCTGTGCTGATCTGAAGCCAGGAGCCAGGAGCTTCCCTCATGTCTCCCACGTGGGTGCAGGGGCCCAAGGATTTGGGCCATCTTTCACTGCTTTCCCAGACCATAGAAGGGAGCTGGATGAGAAGTGGAGCAGCTGGGACTCGAACCGGTGCAGGGGCCCATAAGGGATGCTGGCACTGGAGGTGGCGGCTTTACCCGCTACACCATGGTGCTGGCCCCTGTATGTTTTTATTTTTTTTATTTTATTTTTTTGACAGGCAGAGTGGACAGTGAGAGAGAGAGACAGAGAGAAAGGTCTTCCTTTTGCTGTTGGTTCACCCTCCAATGGCCGGCGCACCGCGCTGATTTGATGGCAGGAGCCAGGTACTTATCCTGGTCTCCCATGCGGTGCAGGGCTCAAGGACTTGGGCCATCCTCCACTGCACTCCTGGGCCACAGCAGAGAGCTGGCCTGGAAGAGGGGCAACCGGGACAGAATCCGGCACCCCAGCCGGGACTAGAACCCAGAGTGCCGGCGCCGCAAGGCGGAGGATTAGCCTAGTGAGCCGCCCTGTATATGTTTTAATATAAATGGAGAAACACTTTTTATATAAGGCAAAATAGTAAATATGTTAGCCTTGTGGACAACATAGGAGGGTCTATGTTGCATATTCCCTTTTTGTTTGTTTGTTTTTACAGTCTTTAAAATGTAAAAATCATACCACTTTGTTGGACTCACAAAACAACTAGTTCTTTCTTAAATGCTTTTTCCATTTTTAATTTAGAAATATATTTTTAAGATGTAATTGTACTGCTCATTCTATTTTATATTTTAGATCTAGTGATTATGGCTGGCCTCTAATACATTATTTTAAATGTTGTGTTGAATATTTTCTCAATTTTTTGTTTGTTAATGGCAATGTGTTAGAAATTTCTGTTTTAGAGAAAGTGGATTTATTTACTAGTTCATACAAAACCACAAATTTGATTTTACAAGTCAAGACTTAAAATAATGCTATTTGTAGCATATTTCCTTCTACCAAGCAAATCATTTATATAAATGCATTTTATAGAAGATCATCTTTTTTAAAAATATATATTTATTTATTTATTTGAAAGGCAGTTATGGAAAGAAAGAGAGAAGAGATCTTCTACCTACTGGTTGACTCCTTAAATGGTTACATTGGCAGGGGTTGTGACAAGCCAAAGCCAGGAACCATCTATCCAGGTCTTACATGTGGGTGGCGGGGGTCCATGCTCTGCTGGCTTCTCTGGCACAGTAGTGGAGTGCTGGATATGGGATATTGACATCACAGGCAGTACCTTAATCTGCTGTGCCACAAAGCAGGCTTAAAAGGTCATCCTTTATTCACATCAGTTATATCTTTTTATGTATGTAGTATATCTAGCTTTTAAGGAGTTCTTTTTTTTAAAAATTTCTTTAAAAGATTTTATTTATTTATTTGAGAGGTAGAGTTACAGACAGTGAGAGGAAGAGACAGAGAGACAGGTCTTCATTCTGTTGGTTCACTCCTCAAATGGCTGCAACAGATGGAGCTGTGCTGATGCGAAGCCAGGAGCCAGGTGCTTCTTCCTGGTTTCCGTGTGGGTGCAGGGACCCAAGCACTTGGGCCATCTTCTGTTGCTTTCCCAGGCCATAGCAGGGAGCTGGATTGGGAGAGGAGCAAACAGGACTAGAACCAGCGCCCATATGGGATGCTGGTGCTGCAGGTGGAGGATAAACCTAGTGCACCACAGTGCTGGCCCCAAGGAGTTCTTAATTATATGATGTTAATTAAAATTCAACATTTTGTTATGTTTAACCTTTTAAATTTGCCTTCTAAGATCTTATTTGTCTTCCATTTAGATTCATCGTATTTTGTACAGACATTTAACCTAAAGCCTCAAGATTTGCACAAATGCATTGCCAGATGCCATGTAGCACGTAACAGATTTTTACAAATTTTGCAAAGAGAAGATTTTGTTACTCAAAAATATCAGGAAAATGCACAGTAAGTGATACTTCAATAGTTAGAAAATATTTCTTTTTAATCACATGCTAGCCATATAACTTCAGAAGAAATTATACCTACTTCAAAACACTGCCTATTGTCTTTCGATTTTAAAGCCAGGTAACTTCTGAAACTTTTTTTTGTTAAGATTGATTTATTTATTTTTAAAAGATTTATTTATTTATTAGAAAGGCAGAGTTACAGAGAGGCAGAAGCAAGGAAAGAGAGAGAGAGAGAGGTCTTCCATCTGCTGGTTCATTCCCTAGATGGCCTCAATGGCTGGAGCTGTGCTGATCCAAAGCCAGGGGCCAAGAGCCTCCTCTAGGTCTCCCATGTGGGTGCAGGGCCCCAAGGACTTAGGCCATCTTCCACTGCTTTCCTAGGACATAGCAGAGAACTGGCTTGGAAGTGGAGTAGCCAGGACTTGAACCAGTGTCCATATGGATGCTTGTGTTGTACGTGGCAGCTTTACCTACTACTCTGTAGCACCGGCCACTATTTATTTATTTGAAAGGCAGAGTTACAGAGAGGCAGAAGCAGGGAGAAAGAGGTCTTCCATCCCTTGGTTTACTCCCCAAATGGCCTCAACGGCCACAGCTGGGCCTATCTGAAGCCAGGAGTCTGGAGCTTCCTCCGGGTCTCCCACGTGGGTGCAAGAGCCCAAGGACTTGGGCCATCCTCTACTGCTTTCCCAAGCCATTGCAGAAAGCTGGGTTGGAAGTGGAACAGCCGGGCTTGAAATGGCGCCCATTTGAGATGCTGGCACTGCAGGCGATGGCTTTACTTGCTACACTCCAGTGCCGGCCTCATTTCTGAAACCAAATGTATTGTAAAGGGGACATTGAGAATAAGAAAAGATCATTTTAGTACAAAAAAATTCAGTTTTCAGGGAGAATTTTGTGGTGTAGCAGATTGAATTGTCACTTGGGATGCCTGCATCCCATATGAATCCTTCCTCTGTTTCTTATCCTGCCTTCTCCTAATGATCCATGGGAGGAAATAGGTGATGGGGCAAGTGCTAAATTCCTTGTGGAAGGCTGGTTTAGGTTTCCTAGTTCCTGGCTTTGGGCTGGCCCAACGTTAGCTGTTTGGGGCATTTGGGGAGTGATCTAGTAGATGGAAGATTCTCTCTCTCTCTCCCTCTTTCCCTCGCTCCCTTGCTCCCTCGCTCCCTCTCTCTCTCTCTCTTTCTCTCTCTCTCCCTGTCTTTGTCTCTCCCTATCTCTCTGTCACTCTGCATTTCAAATAAATAAATCTTAAGTTTTCTAATGTTTTATTTCTTTACATGGAAATAAAGAATTAAGTTAGAATTGCTGTGTTCTTTATGTCTTGCGTCTTTTCTTTATTACATCCTTTTTTGTCCTGATATTTCATTCTGTAAATTTTCTGTCTTAGCATAGTACATTACTTAAAAGTCTGTTTAATATTTTGTTGAGTAGATATTTCATTAATTATGTAATTCTTTAAGTAGTCTATAATATTTTTAACCATTTCATTACTAATTTGTATTTATTTTTAGATTTTTAAATTTATTTTTATTATTTGAAAGGCAGAAAAAGAGATAGAGAGGTGTCTTCCATCTGCCAGCTTGCTTCCTAGATGTCTGCAATAGCCAGAGTTGGGCCAGGCTGAAGCCAGGAGGCCAGAACTCGATCCAGGTTCCACGTGACAGGGACCTTAGTATTCAGGCCATCTTCTGATGCCTCCCAGGATGTGCCTCAGCAGGAAGGTAGACTGGAAGCAGAGGAGCTGAGACTCAAACAAAGGATACAGATGTCTAAAGCAGTATCTTAACTGCTGTGCCAATTGCCAGTTGCCTGCTCCTATTTGATTTAGATTCACCTATTCAAGAAACTTTCTTTTGAACTGTATGGGGGCAGATATTGTTTAGGCATGGGTACAATGGTATTAAGACAGACAAGGCCCTTATTCTCAAAGAATAGGTTGGGTCTTTATTTTTTTGCAGTTAGAAACAACTGCAGTAAGGTAACTTTTTGAAGATTTATTTATTCATTTATTTGAAAGGCAGAGTTACAGAGAGGCAGAGGCAGAGAGAGGTCTTCCATCTTCTAGTTCACTCCCCAAATTGCTGTAATGGCCGGGAGCTAGGCTGATCTGAAGCCAGTAGCCAGGAGCTTCTTCCAGGTCTCACTGGGTGCAGGAACCTAAGCACTTGGGCCGTCTTCAGTTGCTTTCCCAGGCCATAGCAGAGAGCTGGATTGGAAGTGGAACAGCTGGGTCTTGAACTGGCGCCCATACTGGATGCTGGTACTGCAGGCAGCAGCTTTACCTGCTACACCACAGCACCGGCCCCAGTAAGATAACTTTAAAATACTTTGTTATCTATTACAAAAGCTAGGGAATCCTTCGAAACTATCTCAGAACTGAAATGTCTGATCGATTGCATTAGATAGCATTTATTTTTAAAGATGTTTATTTATTTTGAAAGAGTTACTTTGGAGGGAAAGAGAGAGAGAGAGAATGCGAGAGAGATTTTCCATCTCTGGTTTACTCCCCAGTGCTGGGGAGGCCAATGCCAGGAGCCAGGAGCTGCTTCTTGGTCTCCCAGGTAGGTGTTGCGTGCCCAAGCACTTGGGTCATCCCAAGCATCCAGGCCATCAGCAGGGCGCTGGATTAGAAGTGTAGCAGATAGGACATGAACTGGCATCTATGGGATGCTGGCATCACAGGTGGTGGGTTTACCTGTTATGTCATGGTGCCGACCCCTAGATAACATTTGTTTTTTTAAAGATTTTTTTTTTTTTTTAATTTATTTGAGAGGTAGAGTTACAGATAGAGAGAGGTAGAGACAGAAAAGTCTTCCTTCCGTTGGTTCATTCCCCAAATGGCTGCAACGGAGCCAGGAGCTTCTTCCGGGTCTCCCATGTGGGTGCAGGGCCCAAGGACTTGGGACATCCTCTACTGCTTTCCCAGGCCATAGCAGAGAGCTGGATTGGAAGAGGAGCAGCCAGGACTAGAACCGGTGCCCATATGAACCAGCTCCCCTAGATAACATTTAAATTTACCTCATAGGTAGGTGAGACAAGGATAAGGGAGCAGAGTAGTCTCATTGACCTTCTCCATTCTTCTCAAGGTCAGACAGTGTACTATGCTAGAAATTCTCATCCATCTCAATAGCAGTCTGTGTGTTATGTGAATGTTAAAAGCGAGTCCACAGTCCTTTAGCTGGCTGTCAGTGTCTCCAAAGGGGAAATGAAAAGGGGAAATATCTAGTTAATTGTAAAGAAATTAAAGTTGTCATTTTGTATGTTTTCTTGCAGATTAGCAGTTAAGCAAGTTCGAAATTTGAGATCAGAATGTATAGAACTACAAAATCAAATAAAAAGGTATGTGATTTAGAGCTGAAAGTTGTTCTGGATGATAGTTTACCTTTTGCATTTTATAGGTGAGGAAATGAGAGTTCTAGAAACAATTTAAAATAATATGTTAATAACTGGATGATGATAGAACTAGAACATATTTCTGGACTCTGTCCAGTTCTTCATCTAATAAAGTGTTTATTATTGCTTTATTATTGCTTTTAGCATGAATTATTTTTGGTTTTAATTGGAATAGTTGTTAGTAAGTGGACTTGTAGACCAGTTAGCTCTTTGGATGTTAAATTACCCTGTGATTTTCTTATCACTAATTAGCTCAATTAATTTTTACTAGCATGGAACCCTATGATGACCAAAGTAATATAGAAGAGAAAATTCAAAAGGTGAGGCAACATTTGAAGGGACAAATTTATTCTTTCTTATTTTTATGATGTATAGTGTTTGACATATCAGTTGTACTCTTTTTTTTTAAAGATTTATTTATTTGAAAGGCAGAATTGTAGAGAGGCAGAGGAAGAAATAGAGAGAGAGGGAGGTCTTTCATCCTCTGGTTCATTCCCTAAATAGCCACAACGGGCAGAGCTGCACCCATCCAAAGCCAGAAGCCAAAATTTTCTTCTGGGTTTCCCACGCGAGTTTAGGTGCCCAAGGACTTGGAAGGGAGCTGGATGGGAATGGAGCAACTGGGACTCAAATAAGCGCCCATGTGGATGCTGGCACTACAGGCGGCAGCTTCACCCATTACTCCACAACGCCAGCCCCCAGTTACACTCTTAAGTTCTCCTTTTGCAGCACTGTTTTTACCAGTGAGATATATAAAACTATCAGAGTGCTTTTTTTTTTAGTTTATTCTAATTAAAAAAAAATTTTTTTGACAGGCAGAGTTAGACAGTGAGAGAGAAAGACAGAGATAGGTCTTCTTTCCGTTGGTTCACCCCCTAAATGGTCGCTATGGCTGGTGCGCTGTGCCGATCTGAAGCCAGGAGCCAGGTGCTTCTCCTGGTCTCCCATGCAGGTGCAGGGCCCAAGGACTTGGGCCATCCTCCACTGCACTCCTGGGCCACAGCAGAGAGCTAGACTGGAAGAGGAGCAAGCTGGACAGAACCCGGCGCCCCAACCGGGACTAGAACCGGGAGTGCCGGTGCTGCAGGTGGAGGATTAGCCTAGTGAGCTGCGGTACCGACCTCAAGGGTTCTTTTATATGCTGGAATATAATAGAAAAAATTAGCTTGTAATTTGTAAGTTTAAATATTTACAAAAGCAATTTTAAGTATGATTTAAAATTTCAGTATGATTTAAAATCCTCCATCCATCAAAAAAAGCCCTTGATTGTAACTTAATCAGTGTCCCCCCTTCTAAAATTTACTTATTTATTTGAAAGGCAGAGTTAGAGAGAGAGAGGGAGAGACAGGGAGAGAGAGATCTTCTGTCCCCCAGTTCACTTCCCAAATGGCCACAATGGTGCTGTGTCACACTGAAACCAGGAGCCAGAATCTTCATCTGGGACACCTGTGTTGGTGGCAGGGGCCCAAGGACTTGGGCCATTTTCTGCTGCTTGCTCTAGGCTGTGAGCCAGGAGCTAGCTGCATTGGAAGTGGAGCAGCCGGGACATAAATTGGCTCCTATATGGCATGCCAGCCTTGCAGGTGGCTCTTTATCCGCTACAACACAAATTTTTTAATTTTTTCTCTATTTTCAATTTTTAATTGACAAATAATTGTGTATAATACGTTTATGGGGTACACAGTGTGGTGCTTTGATCCATCCATGCATGCAATTATAGAAGATTTAGATCAAGCTAATTCCATCACCTCACCAATTTACCACTTTTTTTGTGGTAAGAATACTAAAAATATTTTAGTAATTTTAAAATATATAATTCATTATTATTAACTGTGGTCACCATTAGTGTAATTGATTATTAAAATTCATTCCACTCATCTAGTTGAAACTTTATACCCTTTGATCAACATCATTTTATGAAAATTCTTTTTTTTTAAAAAAAGTATTTACTGGGACTGGCATTGTGCCTTGGGTAAAGCCACTGCCAGCAGTGCCGGCATCTTATATGGATGCTGGTTCATGTCTTGTCTGTTCCCCTTCTAATTCAGCTCCTGCTAATGGCCTGGGAAAAGCAGTGGAAGATGGCCCAAGTGTCTGAGGCCCTGCTACCCACATGGGAGACTTGGAAGAACTTCCTGACTCTTGCCTTCAGCCTGGCCAGCCCTGGCTGTTGTGGCCATTTGAGGAGTGAACCAGGGAAGCAGGGAATGGAAGCTCTTTCTCTCTTTGTCTCTCCTTCTCCCACTGTAATTCTGAGTTTCAAATAAATAAATCTTAAAAAAAAAATAAAATTATTGCCCAGAGAGAAGATTTCTCTGTCTTTCCCTCGCTATAACTCTGCCTTTCAAAAAAAAAATTTTTTTTTTAAATATATGCCATGTGTGTCACATGTAAGTAGACTGTGAATGACTGTCGATGTGTAGTTTTTTACTTCTGGAAAAAATTTTAAATTTCTCCCTAAACTCAATTAAATTGATAGCTTTTCAGAATATAGAAAGTGCTAATGGTATCGTGATATTCTACATGATTTCTTAGAAAATCCTAGTGAGCTAGATTGTCTTGGGAAATTCTTTCATGTCCTGTTGAAATTAATATCAGTGCTTTTAAACAATTAAAATATATGTATTATTAGTAATTGTCTTAGGAATACTTTGTTACTAGGAGTGAGCAAATAGCTTTTTTAAAAAGGTTGGTTGATTGATTTGAAAGGCAGAGTTACAGAGAGGCAGAGGTAGAAAGAGACAGAGATCTTCCATCTATGGTTCACTCCCAATTGGCTGCAATGGCTGGAGCTGTGCTGATCCATATGGGATGCCAGAGCTCCAGGCCAGGGCTTCAACCTGTTGCGCCACAGCACCAGCCCCTACATGTGTACTTTCTAAAATGAAAACATGGAGGCCAGTGCTGTGGTGTAGTGGGTAAAGCTACCACCAGTAGTGCCAGCATCCTATATGGGTGCTGGATCAAGTCCCAGCTGCTCCACTTCCGATCCAGCTCTCTGCTATGCCCTGGGAAAGCAGTAAAGGATGGCCCAAGTCCTTGGGCCCCTGCACCCCTGTGGGAGACCCAGAAGAAGCTCCTGGCTCCTGGCTTCATATTGGTGCAGCTCCGGCCATTGTGGCCAATTGGGGAGTAAACCAGCAGATGGAAGACCTCTCTCTCTTTCTCTGCCTCTCCTCTCTCTCTGCAACACTGACATTCAAGTAAATAAATTTAAAAAAATACACATGCAGGGTTATATATGAACTAATTTTATTTGTGTTTGTATTCAAAGGTTAGGTCTTTGTGGGCCTCAGTGAATGAAACACTCGTGTGTTTGGAAAAAGAGAGAGAAATTGTTAGTTCAGTCCTTGGTCTTGTTAACCAATATGCTTTAGATGGAACTGATGTTGTTATTAACATTCCAACACTCTTACTCGACAATATTGAGAAACAAATGTGTCAGGTAAGCATTTAATATTAAGGAGGCTTTTGAGAAAACTTCCTTCATGTAATTTATTTATATATTGTTTTCCTTGCAATGTTTTTCTGCTGTTTCTAGAACTTGTTTTTGTTAATCTGTGTGGTAAAGCTTCATAAAGATGGATACTGCCAAAGGTGTATATGTATACTTACGTCTGTCAGCTTTTATTGTTTATACTTTGTAGAGTGCTATTATCATATAGTGGAATGGATATGAGATTACTTAATAGGAAGATATACTGTACAATTTCTTTGTAAATTCTCAGAGAACAATGGTCTCCTGATTGTTTGCTGTCCTTTTTAATAGTCCCTGTCTTCTGGTTTTCTTCACCTTGATGCTGCTAAGCATTTCTTTTAAAATCTTTTCTTCCTTTAGCATTATAACTTCAGTGTCTTTGCTTTCCTGTGGTTTTTCAGACTTCTGTTCTCAATTTTTTTTCCATCTGGTTCCTTTTTCTCTCTAACCTTTAAAGGAAAGTGTTCTCCTTGGTTTCTTAATGCCTTCTTTTTTGTCTGCTTATTATGAATTAATCTATATTTTCTTACCAATTCCACAGCTTTAAAAGCCTCCTATTACCAAATTGGTAATATGTCACCAAATAGGTATTTCCTGTCTATGCACTTTGAGACTTCATATAATTATTTCTACTTGATTATGAGATATTTCCATCTGGATAGCTTATGTTTTCTTAGCAAGCACAGTTTATTAAGGGACTACCATATTGGTATAGTATAAGGGATACAAAGATAAAATACTGTTGTAATCCTGAAAAGCTTTTATGGTAACTTGATAGGCACTTCAGATTCAGGTACATGTATGTCATGATCTCTAACTCATATCTGCAGACTCTTGGCAGATGATATATGTAATAAATTAAGCACATCAATTATGTGTTACAATAGGGAGAAAATAGGAATTGATGATGTCTTTGGAGAAAATTACTGTAGTATGCCTCTTTTTAAACTTTGCCCTGCATAGGACTATTTTTTTTTTAAGATTTATTTATTTACATGAGAGTCAGAGTTAGAGAGAAGGAGAGGCAGAGAGAGAGAGAGAGAGTTCTTTTATCTGCTGGTTCACTCCCCAGTTGGCTGCAATGGCTGGAGCTGTGCTGATCTGAAGCCAGGAGCCAGAGCTTCTTCTGAGTTTCCCATGCAGGTGCAGGGGTCCAAGGGCTTGGACTGTCTTCTGCTGCTTTCCCAGGCCATAGCAGAGAGCTGGATTGGAAGTAGAGCAGTCAAGACTAGAACCGGCGTCCATATGGGATGCTGGCACTGCAGGCTGCGGCTTTACCTGCTACGCCACAGTGCTGGCCCCAGGACTATTTTGTTTTTAATATTATTTTATTCGAGAGGCAGTTACAGACAGAGAGAGGGAGAGACAGAAAGGTCTTCCATCTGATGGTTCACTCCCCAAATGGCTGCAGTAGGCAGAGCTGGGTCAGTCTGAAGCCAGGAGCCCAAGCCCTGGGCCATCTTCTGTTGCATTACCCGGCCATTAGCAGAAAGCTGGATTGGAAGAGGAGCGGCTGGAACTCGAATAATGTCCATATGGGATGCTTGTGCCACAGATGGAGGTTTAACCTATTATGCTACGGTGCTGATCCCTATTATATGATTTTTTAAATATTGGCAATGAATTCAAGTTTTAATTCTTTGAAATATTTATTTATTTATCTGAAAGGCAGAGTTTACAGAAAGGGAGTGGGAGAAAGAGGGAGTGTGGAAGTAGCCTGGAATGGGGTAGAGGGGAGAACGTTTATCTCCTGGGGTACTCTGCAAATGCCTACAACAGCAGCCTGAAGCCATGTTGGTGGCAGGGACCCAGGTACTTGGGCCATCACTTGCTACTCTCCCAGGAACATTAGTAGGAGACAGGATCAGAAGTGGAGTAGCCAGGACTTCAAAGGCTCTCTAATATTGGATGCAGGAGTTGCAAACAGTGGCTTACCTAGCTGCACCTTTACACTTGCCCCTCAAAATTTTTTTAAGGGTTTTTATTTATTTGAAAGTCAGTTACACTGAGAGAGGAGGGACAGAGAGAGAGAGAGAGAGAGATCGAGATCTTCCATTTGATGATTCACTCTCTAATTGGCTGCAACAGCCGGAGCTGTGCTGATCCGAAGCCAGGAGACAGGAGCTTCTTCTGGGTCTCCCACAAGGCCTTGGGCCATCTTCCACTGCTTTCCCAGGCCATAGCAGAGAGCTGGATTGGAAGTGGAGGAGCTAGGTCTTGAACCAGTGCCCATATGGGATGCTGGCGCTTCAGGCCAGGGCATTAACCCTCTGTGCCACAGCGCTGACCCCAACACCTCAATTTTTTTTAAAGATTTGTTTTATTTATTTAAAAGGCAGAGTTACAGAGTGAGAGACACAGAGAGACGGAGAGAGATTGAGAGAGATTCCATCTGCTGGGGAAGTAGGGGGAGAGAGAGAGAGACAGAGAGATTGATCTTTTATCTGCTGGCTGAGTCCCTAAATGGATTCAATAGCCAGGAGACTGGAACTCCATCTCCCACATAAATGGCAGGGGCCCAGGTATCAAATTTTAACTTAGACTACAAATTTTAAAACATTGAAGATATGCAGAGCAAATAAACAGGGCCAAATTTAGATGCAGCCTTTAGGAGTCATCAATTAACAAATTTGTTAAAAAATGAAGGGGCTGGTGCTGTGGTGTAGTGGGCTAAGCTGCGACCTTTAGCACCGGCATCCCAGTTGGGTGCCATTTCATGCCCTGGCTACTGCTTTTCTGATCCAGCTCTCTGTAATGGCCTGGGAAAGCAGTAGAAGATGGCCCAAGTACTTTGGCTTCTATACCCACGAGGGAGACCTGGAAGAAGCTCCTGGCTTCTGGCTTCGGATCGGCCCAGCTCTGGCTGTTGTGGCCATTTGGGGAGTGAACCAGCCAATGGAAAACCTCTCTGTCTTTCCCTTTGGCTGTAACTCTACCTCTGAAATAAATAAATAAATTATAAAAAACTAATTAATGATATTTTCCCCAAACCAGTTCATTCTCTCCAGTCTTTATTTTTTCCCATCTATTTGCATTTTTTTATTCTGATTTTCAGTCTTTTGCATAGTGTAAGAATTTAACATAGCATGTTAATTCTTACATAGTGGTTATCACTGGATCGACTTATATAGCTTCATGTTTGGGGGGAAGTGTTTTTTTTCTTTCACTCTTTATAACTTTTTAATATAATGGTAAAAATATATGTAATAGTGTATTATCTTAAGGACCTATAGTTCTCCCCTTTTTTTCTTTCTGAATCTTTAGTTCCACATAGGAAATGTTTACGAGTCTGGAAAATTGAACCTGTTAACAGTTATTCAGTTATTAAATGAAGCCTTGAAAGTAATGAAATATGAACGTTGTCAGGCTGACCAAGCAAGATTGACAATAGACCTTCACTACCTTGAAAAGGAGACCAAATTTCAGAGGGAAAGATTATCAGATCTGAAGCATATGAGGTACACTAGAAAGTTCTTCTGTTATTTTACTATGGGAGGTATAGGGTGGTTTTCTCTGCAAAATTTTTGTCTAGTTAACAACTATTAAGCTTGATAAAAACTTGTGAAAATTTTACTAGTACTGAAAAACATCTAATCAACTCCAAGAGAAACATATGAAGTAAAGAGGAAAATTAATGTAGCTTTCTGTTTGGAGTAAATTATTTGCCCTGAGTGATAATTTTCTATGAAATAATTTCACCTTTTTTCTGGCATTCCTTTTGTTGTGTCTAATCATAAAATGGAATTCCTGGAAAGTTTTTTATTTGAACAGAAAGACTGGGAGGTATGGGCTGCCCTTAGGAATGAACAGAGAGTTGGAATAAAGTTCTTACTGAAGTTCAGAGCCAGGAAAAAAATTGTATTTTGAAAACAAATGAAGTGAAAGATGCATGACTATTTTCCAGTTTTAAAGGTATTTTACGTTTTAAATATCCACTTCTGGGATTCATTTTCAGTTATATTTCCTTCCTCTTCTATCATTGTTTCTTCAACTTTACTCAATGCTTTTTTGTTTTATGTTTGAATAAATTCATGTTTTATGCCATCATAGGTATAAAATAAAAGAAGATATCACAACTATAAGACAATCTATTGTTGAAAAGCAAGCAGAATGGCATAAGAAGTGGAAGGAGTTTCTTGGTCTGTCTCCTTTTAGCCTAATTAAAGATGGTACTACAGTAAGTGATATTGACTGATTTCTTGTGGAATGTGAGTGTTCTTCAGAAAATTTGTGGAAAAATAAAATTAAAAGAAAAATTTACTTTGCTAAGATGCTATCTACGGGATCTCTGTCTCATATTGAAGTGCCTGGGTAGAATCCTTGCTCTATGCCCAAATCTAGCTTTCTATAAATGTGCACCTTGGCAGGCAGCAGGCGATGGCTCCCGTAATTTCATGTGGAAGACCTGGATTGAGTTCCCAGTTTCCAGCTTTGGCCTAGCCCAGCTACAGCTCTCATTGGCATATAAGGAGTGAATCAGCAGATGGGAGATCTTTTTTTCTCTAAAATAAAAATAAATGAAAAAATCTTGGAGGGATTTCTAGAAAGCTCATGAAAAATTCATATTACGAAAAAATTGCATGTATTTTTAAAGAAATTTTTGCACCAAAATACTTACTTTTAACTCCTTTTTCCCACTTACTTTTTAAAGTACAAAGTATAATATTTGTTAGTCTCTTGGTTTACTATATAATAAATGACCCAAAAATTCTTTTTTTTTTTTTTTTTTTTTTTTTACAGGCAGAGTGAACAGTGAGAGAGAGACAGAGAGAAAGGTCTTCCTTTGCCGTTGGTTCACCCTCCAATGGCCGCCGCGGCTGGTGTGCTGCGGCCGGCGCACCGTGCTGATCCAAAGGCAGGAGCCAGGTGCTTTTCCTGGTCTCCCATGGGGTGCCGGGCCCAAGCACTTGGGCCATCTTCCACTACACTTCCAGGCCACAGCAGAGAGCTGGCCTGGAAGAGAGGCAACCGGGACAGAATCTGGCGCCCCGACCAGGACTAAAACCCGGGGTGCCGGCGCCGCTAGGCGGAGGATTAGCGTATTGAGCCGCAGCGCCTGCCCTCAAAAATTCTATTTGTAGATTATGTTTGTCATTTTTGCATCTGAGCCTAAAGTTCAAATGTTTTGGTTTCTATAAATTTTTTAAAGCAGGTTTTTTTTTTTAAATTTTTTTATTTTTTTATTTGAAAGGCAGCGTTAGAGGGAGATGGAGAAAGAAAGAGAGAGGGGGAGGGGTCTTCTACCCGCTGGTTTACTCCCCAAGTGGCCACAATGGTCGGGGCTGGGCCAGGACCTCTTCTGGGTCTCCTGCATGGGTAAAAGGTTCTAAGCACTTGTGCCATCCTCCACTGCTTTCCCAGGCCATTAGCAGGGAGATGGATTGGAAATGAGACAGCCAAGACTCATCCGGCACCCATATGGGATGCCGGCATTACAGGCAGTGGCTTAATCTGCTATGCCATGGTGCCAGTCCCATGTAATTTTTCCAAATACACAATAGAGTATTCATTAAGCTATTCTTGTCATTTATAGTTGGTGTTTTTATTTAATTTTCTTTTTACAATAATAATAGAGGACTTATTTTGTGTTTTTAAAATATTTTAATTCAAAATAGTTTCAAATTTACAATATAGTTGGTATTTTCAGATTCTGAAATTGTTTTAAAGAGTAACTGGGGTGGGTGGGGGCATGATGTTACTGCATACCTGGTTAAGCCTTTGCACACATTGCTGACATTCCATATTGGAATGTCAGTTTGAGTCTGGCAGCTGCTGTGCTTCTGATCCACCGTCCTCCTAATACTCCTGGAAAGGCAGCAGATGGTGGCCAAGTACTTGGGTCCATCACCCATGTGGGAAACCGAGATGTAATTCCTGGCTCCTGGCTTGGGTCTGACCTGTGCCTAGCTGTTGAGGCCATTTGGGGATTGAATCAGTGGATGGAAGATCTTTCTCCCTCGCTGTCTCCCCACCAAACTCACTTCCTCCCTGGCTTGCTCCCTTTCCTTTCTTTCTGTTGCTTTGCTTTTTAAATAAATAAATCTTTTTGAAAAAGGGAGAAAATGAAGCCATCTTCTTTTTGTAAAGTTTTTTATTTATTTTCATTTCATTTGAAATGCAGAGAGTGAGAAAGAGGAAGATCTTCCATCCACTGATTTATGCCTCAAAAGCCAGTAGCAGCTGGGTCTGGGCCAGGCTGAAGGTAGTAGCTTAGAACTCTATATTGGTCTCTCAGATGGGTGTTAAGGACCAAGTGTGTGAGCTATTATCTGCTCTGCCTCCCAGGGCGTACATTGGTAGGAAACAGGAATTTGAAGCAGAGCTGGAACTTAAACCCAGGGATTCCAAATGTGATGTGGGTGTCTCAAGTAGAATGTTTTTAAAAATTTTTTTAGATTGATTGATTTATTTGAAAGGAAGAATTACAGAGAGGGATAGGCAGAGAGAGAGAGACAAACGCCTTTTATCCACCGGTTCACTCCCCAAATGGCCGCAACAGCTGGAGCTGGGCTGATCTGAAGCCAGGAGCCAGGAGCTTCCTCCAGGTCTCCCATGCGGGTGCAGGGACCCAAGGACTTGGGCCATCTTCTACTGTTTTCCCAGACCATAGCAGAGAGTTGGATCAGAAGTGGAGCAGCTGGGACTTGAACTGGTGCCCATATGGGATGCTGGCACTGCAGGCGGCGGATTTACTCATTGTGCCATAGCACTGGCCCTTCAAGTGGAGTCTATTTTTTTTTTTTAAAGATTTATTTATTTATTTGAAAGAGTTAAAACAGAGAGAGAAGGAGAGGCAGAGAAGGAAAGGTCTTCAGTCTGTTGGTTCACTCCCTAGATGGCCACAATGGCTGGACCTGCACCATTCCAAAGCCATGAGCCAGGAGCTTCCTCTGGATCTCCCACAAGTGTGCAAAGACTCAAGGACTTTGGTCATCTTCCACTGCTTTCCCAGGCCATAGCAGAGACCTAGATCAGAAGTTGAGCAGCTGGGACTTGAACTGGCACCTATATGGGATTGCTGACACTGCAGGTGGCAACTTTTCCCTTTATGCCACAGCGCTGGCCCCTCAAGTGGAGGCTTGATTGCTGTGCTGTTTGTCTTCCCCTAGACTGTCTTCTTGATGTGAAGTACCATGACGATTGAGACTTAGAGGACAATGTAAGCCCCTTTTTCCAAATATAATTGGTTAAAAAATGGTTATAAGTTATCTACTTGGTGCTTATATTTTAGGGCAAAAACAATCATCCACTCATAATTTATCATTGTTATTGTGGCAGTTAGCGAATGTGTTTAGAATTATGAATTTTGTCTTTAAAGGCTGTGGATCTTTTACCGCCTATGTCTCCCCTTTCATTTGATCCTGCTTCAGAAGAAGTATATGCGAGGAGTATTCTTTTTAAGTATCCTGCTTCACTTCCAGGTTGGTTATTTATCCTTTTCTCCTTTAAACCCCTTTCTCCCATCATTGTTTCTCAGTATTGTAATAGTTCATCATTTGGTTTTCCTCCTTAATCATAAAATTCAACATTTCAGTCATTATATCTTCATTGGCATTTTGTAAATTCAAAGTGTTGTGCAGTTGTTCTACTGTCTAGTTCCACAACATTTTTAAGATCCTGAAAGAAAATCCCATCCTCAGTAGTGATTGCTCCTTATTTCCTACTTTTCCAGGTTCTGGCTGCCAATAATCTACATCCTGTCTCTATGGATTTTCTTGTTTCATATAAATATGGAATTTTAATATGAATGGAATCATATAATATGTAGCCTTTTGTATCTGGCTTGTTCTTTTTTCTTTCTCTCTCTCTCTCTCTTTTTTTTTTTTTTTTTTTAAGATTTATTTATTTGAAAGGCAGAGTTTCAGGGAGAGGGAGAGATAGAGATTGGCTGGTTCACTCCCGAAATGGCTACAGTGGCCAGCGCTGGGCCAGCCTGAAGCTAGGAACCTGGAACTCAATCTAAGTCTCCTGTGTGGGTGGCAGGAACCCATGAACTTGGCCATCATCTGCTGCTTTCCCAAACATATTAGCAGGAAGCTGGATGGGAAGTAGAATAGCTGGGACTGAAACTGGCGCTTCAATATGGTAGGCTGGTGTCACAAGCAGTAGCTTAAACTTTTGCAACACAATGCTGGAGTCATCTTTTTTTTTTTTTCTTCTTTAATAAAAACTTTATTGATAAATAAAAACAGTTATCCCATATGGGCGCTGGTTTGAGTCTTGGTTGCTCCATTTCCAGTCCAGCTTTCTGCTATGGCTTGAGAAAACAGTACAAGATGGCCCAAACAGTACAAGATGGGCCACTGCACCCACGTGGGAGACCCAGAAGAAGCTCCTGGTTCCTAGCTTCGGATTGTCGCAGCTCTGGCCATTGGGGTCAATTGAGGAGTGAACCAGCAGATGGAAGACCTCTCTCTCTCTCTCTCTGCCTCTCTCTCTCTCTCTGTCTCTGTGCAACTCTGACTTTCAAATAAATTAATTAATTTAAAAAAACCTTTCTGAGATATAATTCACATACCATACAATTCACTCATTTAAAGCCTACAGCTGAGTAGTTTTTTTGTAGATAGATGCAGCCATTACCAGTTTTGAACATTCCTTTTTTTTTTTTTTTTGAACATTCTTGTCACTTGAAAAAGAAACTGTATATCCTTTAGCTGTCACCATTCCCTACCATGCCTCCTATGCTCCCCTGGCCCTAAGCAACCACTAAAATATTTTTTGTCTCTAAATTTCTGTATTCTAGGTTTTCATATGAATGGAATAATTTTTTAAAAGATTTATTTGTTTATTTAGAAGGCAGAGCTACAGAGAGGCAGAGGCATAGAGAGAGAGAGAGCGGTCTTCCATTTACAAGTTCACTCCCCAAGTGGCCACAGTGGCTGGAGTTGGTTCATGTCCTGTATGTTGCAATAGCTAGGGCCAGACCAGGCTATAGTTGGGAGCCTTCAATGTGATCGAGTGTACATTATCAGGAAGCTAGAATCAGAAGGGGAGTAGGGGCTCTCTGATGTGGGATGCAGTTGTGTCAAGTGGTATTTTTAACTCTTGTACTGAATGCCTGCGCCCATTATTTACTTTTTTTTTTTTTAAGATTTATTTATCTATTTGAAAGTCAGAGTTACACTGAGAGAGGAAAGGTAGAGAGAGAAAGAGGTCTTCTGTCTGTTGGTTCACTCCCCAGATAGCTGCAATGGCTGGAGCTGCGTTGATCCGAAGCCAGGAGCCAGAAGCCAGGAGCTTCTTCCGGGTCTCCCGTGCTGGTGCAGGGGCCCAAGGTCTCTGGCCATCTCCTGCTTTCCCAGGCCATAGCAGAGAGCTGGATCTGAGTGAAGCAGCTGAGTCTTGAACCAGTGCTCATATGGGATGGGCAGCACCGGCTTTATCTGCTATGCCACAGCACTGGCCCCTCCATTATTTGCTATTAAAATGTTTTTAAAAATTCTATTTCAGCACATTGGAAAGTACAGAGAATAATATTATAAATGTATGTATAACAAACACCCTTCTTTGTCAGAACTTTGTAGTATTTGCTTTTCTTTCTTTTTTTTTTTTTTTTTTAGAAAGAACATATGCAGAGGCTGGCATGTAGTGAGTGAGTTATGCCATTATCTGCTATGCTGGCATCCCATATGATCGTGGGTTCATATCCTGGCAGGTCCACTTTGGATCCATTTCCCTGCTCATGTCCCTAGGAAAGCAGTAGAAGACGGCCCAAATACTTGCGCCTCTGCCACTCACGTGGGACACCCAGATGGAATTCCAGGCTCCTGACTTCAGCTGGGCCCAGTCTGGCCGTTGTAGCCATTTGGGGAGTGAAACAGCAGATGGAAGATCTCTCTCTCTCTGTAACTCTGCCTTTCAAATAAAAAAAAGGTTTACGAAAAACTTCTAGAAAAAGTACATATGTGGATATATCTTGGATATTTACTTTTCTTTGAGCCCATTTTTTTAAAGATTTATTTTATTTATTTGAAAGAGTTACAGAGAGAGATAGAGACAGAGAGAGAAGTCTTCCATTCACTTCCCCAGATGGCTGCAACACTCGGAGCTGCGCCGATCCGAAGCCAGGATGCAGGAGCTTCTTCCGGTCTCCCACGTGGATGCAGGGGTCCAAGTGCTTGGGCCGTCTTCTATTGCTTTCTCAGGCCATAGCAGAGAGCTGGATCGGAAGTGGAGCAGTGGGGACTAGAACTGGCGCCCATATGGAATGCCGGTGCTTCAGACTAGGGCTTTAACCTGCTGCGCCACTGCAATGGCCCCCCCTTTGATCCCATTCTTATAAGTTTCACAGAAGTAACCATTATTCTTATTCTTAGAACAGGTGTGTGTTCATAAAAATAATTTTTATATGTGTGATTTAACTATATAATGCTGTTTTTAAAGTTTTTGAATATTTTTTTTTAATTGGAGAGGTAGAGGAACAGGGAACTCTCTTCTGCTCAATCACCATCCAAATGCACTTTGCTGGGGCTGAGCTGGGGTCAGAGATAGGAGCCAGGAATGCAATACAAGTCTTCCACGTGGGTGCAAGGAACCTAGTTACTTGAGCCATCACTTGCTGCCTTCCAGGGTCTGCATTGATAGGAAGCTGGAATTGGGAGCTGGCACTGGAATCATACCTTGGCATTCCATTGTGAGACTTGTGCATTTTAACTGCTAGGCTACGTGCCCTCCCCCTATTTTTTTATTATCCCACAAACGTGTTTTGAAAATATTTGTTAATTTTTTTGACACTGGATTCAAAGAAGGTTTGCTTATTGCATTTGTTTTTTATTTTTCAATGACTTTTTAAAAAATATTTATTTATTTGAAAGGCAGAGTTACAGAGAGAGAGAGGCAGAGAGAGAGAGAAGTTTTCTATCCACAGGTTTACTCCCCAGTTGACTGCAATGACCAGAGCTGAGACCATCCGAAGCTAGGAGACAGGAGCTTCTTCCAGGTCTCCCATGTGGCTGCAGGGGCCCAAGGATTTGGGCCATTTTGTACTGCTTTTCTCGGCCATAGCACAGAGCTGGATCGGAAGTGGAGCAGCGGGGTCTTGAACTGCACTCATATAGGATGCTGGCACAACAGGCTGTGGCTTTACCCACTGTGCCACAGTGCTGGTCCCCTTAATGCCTTTTATTTCAGAGTCATTGCCAATTTTTTAAGATGTTGATATAAATTATTTTTAATACTCATTGTGTTTTTAGATTTACCAACGTGTTTATTGATCTTCCCACCTTATTTTTCTATTTTTTCCTTTTGAGGAATTTATATCAAAGTATATAGTTCTTTTAGTAATGGGAAATAAATAGTACAATATTAGTCTTTCTATGAAGATATCTTTATTTTGGGGCTGGTGCTGTGGCACAGTGGGTTAACCCCCGCCTGCAGTGCCGACATACCTTATGGGTGCTGGTTCGAATCATGGCTGCTCCACTACTGATCTAGCTCCCTGCTAATGTGCCTGGGAAAGCAGCAGAAGATAGTACAAGTCCCTGGACCTCTGCCACATGTGACAGAGACTCTGAAGAAGCTCCTGGCTCTTGGCTTCAGCCAGGTGTTGTGGCCATCTGGGGAGTGAACCTCTCTCTCTTTGTGTTTGTGCTTCTCCCTCTCTCTGTGTAACTCTGACTTTCAAATAAATAAATCTCAAAAAAAAAAAAGGGCAAATATCTTTATTTTTATGTACTCTTGAATGGTAGTTTAGCAGGATATAGAATTATACCACATTTTTTTTTTTTTCACTTTGGTGCTACATACAATCTCATTGTTTTCCGCTTTCTATTTCTGAGATATTTCCTGACAGGTTGTCATTTATTGGTAGTTAATTTTTTATTTCTAGTTGTTTTTAAGATTTTTCTTTTTCTGTAATGTAGGTTCATTGAGACAATAATTTGCTTTTATTTAGACTTACTTTTATTTTGATTCGTTTTTATTTAGGACTTATGTGTGCTTATTTATTCTGAAGGCTCATGTGTTTTCCTCAGTTCTGCAAACTTATTTACCTACATCTTTTCTAATAATGCTTGTCTGTCATTCTTTTGGTCCTTTTTTCCCCAAACTCATATTGTTGGAACTTCTGATTTTGCTCTTCGTATTTCTTAACTTCGCATTCATATTCATAACTTGTTTCTGCCTCTGAGCTTTGTTTTATATGTTATCCTTAGATATCTCTTATAGTTCACTAATCATTTTATCTTTAATCTGCTTTTTGAGCTGTCTTTTTTTTAAATTTTTTAAATTTTTTAAATTTTTTGACAGGCAGAGTGGACAGTGAGAGAGAGACAGAGAGAAAGGTCTTCCTTTGCCGTTGGTTCACCTTCCAATGGCTGCCCCACCCACCACGCTGATCTGAAGGCAGGAGCCAAGTGCTTCTCCTGGTCTCCCATGGGGTGCAGGGCCCAAGCACTTGGGCCGTCCTCCACTGCACTCCCGGGCCACAGCAGAGAGCTGGCCTGGAAGAGGGGCAACCGGGACAGAATCTGGTGCCTCGACTGGGACTAGAACCTGGAGTGCCAGCGCCGCAGGCGGAGAATTAGCTTATTGAGCCGCGGCGCCAGCCTAAGCTGTCTTTAATATTCATGGATGTACTTTGCACTTTTAGAAGCTTATTTGCTTCTTCTTCAAAATTCCCTGTTCTTTTTTGTGGTATCTTCCATTATGGCACCTTTAGTTTCTTTTGTTTTTTGCTAATTATTTTAAATGTACAGATAGTATCTTTTTGATTTTTCTGTTATCCCTTGAGTTTCAGGTACTTCTGCTCCTATATGTAGTGCTTGCTAATTTGCTTCCTATTAAAATATTTACTTTTAATGATTTATTTATTTATTTGAGTGGCAGAGTTAACAGATGGTGAGAGGGAGAAACAGAGAGGGAGGTCTTTCATCTGCTGTTTCACTCCCCAGATGGCTGCAACTGCTGGAGCTGGGCTGAGTCAAAGCCAGGAGCTTTCTCTGGGTCTCCTATGTAGGTGCAGGGGCCCAAGTACTTGGGCCTATCTTCTGCTGTTTTCGCAGGCCATTAACAGAGAACTGGATCAGAAGTAGAGCAGCTGAGACTTGAACCAGCGCCCATTCTACTGCAGGTGGAGGCTTAACCTACTACACCACAGTGATAGGCCCCCTAAAATATTTATTTGTGAGTTTAGGTCAGGAGCCAGAGCTTCCTTTGGGTCTCCCTTGTGGGCACAGGGGTCCAAGCACATGGGCCATCCTCTAATGCCTTCACCAAGGAGCCGAATCAGAAGTGAAGTAGCTAGGACTCAAACCTGTGCCTATATGGGATGCTGGCACTGCAGGCAGAGTCTTAACCTAATATACCACAGTGGTGGCTCCCATAAAATATTTGTGAGCTCAGATCTGGAGCCAGGAGTTTCCTTTGGTCCTCCATGTGGGCACAGGGCCCCAAGCCATCAGCAAGGAGCCAGATTGGAAGAGGAGCACCTGAGAGCTGACCGGGGCCCATATGGAGTTACTGCCACAGGTGGAGGCCCAACCCACTATGCAACAGCGCCTGCCCCTGTAATATTGATTTTATACCTGCTTTTGAGTTCGCTAAGTTTTACATTTCTTTCCTTTCTCCTATTCTCACCTAGGGCTCCAGGTATACTGCAAACTTCTTTGTTACTTCCCTGAATGAGTTGGCAGAATTTTTATGCTTTTCTTGTTAGGGATAAAGCAGCTTCTGCAGTGTCTCAGCTTCATGGTAGTGTTTGTTTTAGATTCCAGCTGGAGTGGCCTATGATGGTTCTTGTTAAATGTAGGTGTTAAATCTTCAGTATTCATATTCTGGAATGTGCCTTATTAGGTGCTTGTTTGAGTTTACTATTCTGATTAAGCTTTCCATCTTTGGATCTGACTTATATACTTTATTTGTTTTTTTGGGGGGGCATTTCTTCTTTTTCTTAAATTTTATTTATTCTAGTAAGGTTTGATAGAGGTAGTTTCTGCTTCAAGTTGATTTGCTGTTGTGAGTTCAGTTTTGTTCATCTCCTAAATGCCCTGATGTTCTATGCCCTCTTTCTGAATACATTTTTAATATTATAATTTAGTTTTCATCATTTCTTTTCTTAAATTGTGTTCATACTAGCTACCCTACCTCTAATATTTAGTCTGTTTTCTATTCCAAATGGTTATCAGTGCTCTTTCTCTAATAGATCCTTTTCATTTCCTGGCATAAAAATGCATTAATGATTTCCTGTTGCATTTAGGGAAAAATAAAAATTGTTTAAATGCTTTTTTACTTTCTAGCTTGTTTTTGAAGATTGATTTATTTATTTGAAAGGCAGAGTTACATAGCTAGAGGGAGGGAGAGAGATTGTTCATCCACTGGTTTACTCTCCGAATGGCTGCAACTGCTGGAGCTGGACCAGGCTGGATCTAGGAGTCAGAAACTCCATACAGGTTTTCCATATTCTCAGTTGAGTTAGCCAGGAGCTGAATCAGAAATTGAGTAGCTAGGATTTGAACTGGTTCTCATATGGAATACCAGCGTGGCAGGTGGTAGCTTAACCTGCTGTGCCAAAATACTGGTCCCTCACTTTCCAACTTTTAACTTAAAAGCTTTCTTAAATGCCAGACAAATGTGTCAATTCTGCTTATCAGCAACAGATGCTGTTTGTAGTTGTATATAATAACTTTAGTTTATGGTTGTTAATACTTTGTGGTAGAGTTGTATTTGTGCTGTTTTTTGGGATGTTTTGTAAACATCAGTAATACCATTATATAGAACATTTCAGAAAGTTTGTGGAAAAGTAGAGTTATAAGATGAGTTTAGATGTGAAAGCATTTGTAAGTTCATGCATAATGTTTTCTTTGTTTTTAAAAAAAGATTTATTTATTTGAAAGTCAGAGTTATAAGAGAGAGGAGAGGCAGAGAGAGAAAGGTCTTCCATCTGCCGGTTCACTTCCCAGATGGCCACAATGGCTGGAGCTTTGTTGCTCTGAAGCCAGGAGCTTCCTCTGGGTCTCCCACACGGGTGCAGGGACCCAAGGACTTGGGCCATCTTCTACTGCTTTCCCAGACCATAGCAGAGAGCTGGATCAGAAGTGGAGCAGCCATGACTCGAACTGGCACCTGTATGGGATGCCGGTACTGCAGGCAGCAGTTTTACCCGCTATGCCACAGCGTTGGCCCCATAATGTTTTCTAATTTTTTTAATTTAAGATTTATTTTATTTATTTGAAAGAGTTACAGAGAGAGGTAGAGCCAGAGAGGGAGAGAGCTCTTCTATCCTCTGGTTCACTCCTCAGCTGACCCCAATGGCCAGAGCTGAGCTGATCCAAAGCCAGGAGTCAGGAGCTTGTTCCAGGTCTCCCATGTGGGTGCAGGGCCCCAAGGAGTTGGGCCATCTTCTACTGCTTTCCCAGGCCATAGTAGAGAGGTAGATCAGAAGTGGAGCAGCTGGGACTCAAACCATGATGCTGGCACTATAGGCTGGGGCTATAACTCGCTGCACCACAGCACCAGCCCCCATCATGTTTTCTTTCTTTTTTTTTTTTTTTTTTGAAATATTTTATTTATTTTATTTGAGAGGTAGAGTTACAGACAGTGAGAAAGAAAGACTGAGAGAAAGGTCTTCCTTCCGTTGGTTCATTCTCCAAATGGCTGCAATGACCGGAACTGCGCCGATTCGAAGCCAGGAGCCAGGTGCTTCTTCTGGGACTCCCACATGGGTGCAGGGGCCCAAAGACTTGAGCCATCTTCTACTGCTATCCATGCCATAGCAGAGAGCTGGATAGCAGAGAGCAGAGAGTGGAGCAACTGGAACTCAAACTGGCACCCATATGGGATGCCAGCGCTGCAGGTGGAGGATGAACCTATTGGGCCATGGTGCTGGCCCCCTATCATGTTTTTTTAATATGTATTTTCCATGATCTTTTAAAGACCCCTCTCATGTATACATGGTTTTAAAACAATTTTTGTGCCCAAATCAACTAATCTTTTAATTCCATTTTCAATTACTTTTTTTAAAGATTATATATATATATATATTTTTTTTTTTTTGAAAGATAGAGTTACAGAGAGAGGTAGAGACAGAGGGAGAGAGGTCTTCCATCTGCTGGTTCACTCCCCAAATGGTCGCAACAGCCAGAGATGAGCTGATCCAAAGCCAGGAGTTTTTCCAGGTCTCCCACGTGGGTGCAGGGGCCCAAGGGCTTGGACCATCCTCTGCTGCTTTGCCAGGTGCATTATTAGGGAGCTAGATTGGAAGTGGAGCAGTTGGGATTCAAACTGGTGCCCATATGGAATGCCAGCGCTGCAGGCTAGGGCTTTAACCCGCTTTGCCACAGCACCAACCCTTTTTAACTTTTTTTTTTAAAGACTTATTTTTTCCTTCTTTCTCCCCGTTTCCCTCCCCCCCCCCTCTTTCTCTAAAATAAAAATGAAAAAAAAACAAAACAAAACAAAAAAAAAAACAAAAAAAAAGGACTTATTTTTATTTATTTGAAAGGTAGAGTTATTGAGAGGTAGAAGAGAGATCCTCCATCCACTGGTTTACTCCCCAAATGGCTGCCACACAGCCTGGGCTGGGCCAGATCAAAGCCAAGAGCCTAGAACTCTATCTGGGTCTCCCACGTGGGTGTCGGGGCCCAAATACTTTGTCCCACCTCTGCTGCTTTCCCAGGCTCATTAGCAGGGAGTGGAATTGGAAGTGGAGCACAACTGGGACCTGAACTGGTGCTCATTGGATGCCAGTGGTGTAGGCAGTGGCTTAACCCACTGCACCACAATACAGACCCCTCCATGAGATTTTTGAAGTACTCTTATAATCAGTGGGTGCAGAAGATAATTGAAAATGGCGTAATGATGGGATGGATTAAGAGGACAACTTCACATGTATGCACATTGGTTTCTTATATAATGATACCTTGGATACATGTACAAATAGGGAAAGGGTTTCAGAAGTGAGCATGTTGAAAGAGGAGAAGCTTTTGCAATATCAAATCATCTGTAACATAGTAATGGTTTTCTTTACCAATCTCATTTCTCACCATGCTTCCATTCAGTGCCTTCATACCTTCTTCCTGCTGTCCTTTATGGGCCAGGTGTGTCTCCTCTGCTGTTTGTATTCTTTGCATACTTCTGTCATAATATTATGGCAGTATAACATAATACTTCACTGTCTGTTCCTAGACTGACCTTTTGAGGGTAGGGTTTCCATCTTTTATTTCTGTCTCCCATTATTAGTGTAATATTGGCAGGTACAGTGGTAGTCTAATAGGCTCACTGATGTCATTATTACTGCACTGAAATATGGTAACTTTTCTTTTTGGCCTTGCTAACTCATGTAGAAGTGGTTTATGTATTTAAACATAAAACGGGGTGATATAAAACTGTAAAATTATGGATTGTCATATTTTGGAAATGCACCATCAGTCTTTGTATAAAAACTTATTACTAGATACTCTGTATTACTTCCCTGCTGATTACCCTAATACTTAACAATTGAGTAATTATCTTTTCCTACCAGTATTCATATTATTGTTATTTTTCTTATTTTGTTTAGAGAATTTCAAGAGATCTTTGAATATTAGAATGTAAAAACATAATTAAAGAGTAATGCGTTTTTCTACTTCCTTAGATACACCTAAGCAACATAACCAAGAAAATGGTTGCAGAAGAGATAAAGATGCTCTGGGACCTGTACATGATCTAACTGACAGGTAAAACAAGTTTGATTTTCAAATTAAAAAAATTTTTAAAAGATTTATTTGAAAGGTAGAGTTATAGAGAGAAAGAAAGAGAAACAGAGAGCTCTTCCATCCACTGGTTCACTACCCAAATAACTACAATGGCCAGAATTGGACTAGGCTACTGCCAGGAGTCTGGAATTCCATCTGGGTCTCCCGTGTGTGAGACAGGGGCCCAAGTCCTTGGGTTATCTTCTTCCCCTGCTTTCTCAGGTACGTTAGAAGGGAGCTGGATCAGAAGTAGAATAGCCTGAACTTGAACCAGCACTCATGTGGGATGATGGTGTTGTAGCCAACGGCATAACCAGCTGCATCACCACACCGACCTTTCATATTGAGTTTTTTATTCCTATATTAATTTTAGTCTCATCTTGAGACAATTTCCAAACTTTTTCAGTGTGAGATAGTGCATAATTTCTCCCTCTTAACCAGGAAGTACTTTTTTTTTTTTTACTGAAGACCCACTTTTCCACATTTATGATGCAATGACTTTTTTTAATTCTTAATGTAATTATTATGTTTCGTGGGGATTATCTGATTTTTGAAGAATAACTGTATGGGAACTATCTGATGGAAGTTTGGGGGTTTTTGCCTTTTTGTTACGATTCCTTTTCCTCCCTCCTTTTCTTTCCTTTCTCTTCCTTCTTTTCTCTCCCTTCCTCCCTTTCTTCCTTTCCTCCATTCCTCCCATCCTTCTAGGCTTTATTTACTTTGTTTTAAAGGCAGAGAAAGAGAGAGAGAAACATCCTCTGTCTGCTGGTTCACTCTCCACATGGCCATCACACCTGGGAATAGGACACTGTGAAACTCAGAGTGAGGAACTTCATTTGAGTCTCCATGTCAGTGGAAGGAACTCAAGTACTTGAGTTATCATTTGCTGCTTCTCAGGCACATTAGCAGGGAGCTGGATCAGAAGTGTAGGAAGCAGGATTTATAGTAGCACTCAGATGTGGGATGCAGGTGTCTCATGAGGCAGCTTAACCAGCTGCACCACAATGCCCGCCACCCCACGTGTGAATACGTTTGAAACTGCTCTCTGTCTATTGAGTGTTCCAAGAGTTTGGAGGCTTTTGAGATCATCTAGTCTGATAATTTTCAGACTATCTTCTATAGAACCCTTTGATTCTATGGACGAATCTGATTTAGCTGGTGGTCAGTCTAAACCCTTTCCCATTTCAGCCTAAGTAGCTTGCTCTTATATCTATGTAATATATTAGGATATTTGATTACTCATTTGATAAATGCTTTAAGAAGAATTAGATGACTTCTGATGTAGTCTATCCCCAAAATTTAACC
Organism: Oryctolagus cuniculus; assembly: GCF_964237555.1. Lineage (NCBI taxonomy): Eukaryota > Metazoa > Chordata > Mammalia > Lagomorpha > Leporidae > Oryctolagus > Oryctolagus cuniculus. The sequence continues at coordinate 182,045,879 of NC_091432.1, read as the reverse complement.
TACAGAAAACCTAGATCTAAATTTCTTCAGGAATATTCTCAATTTCTTTATTATCTGTTTTCTTTGTTTTTTCATCTTGGCTCTTAAAACTGATGATACATTATATAAGCAGAAAATCCATAGACTAAATGTCTACAATTTAATTGGGGAGTACTTTTGTTTGTTATTGAAATTAATTATTAATCAGTAACCAAACATAGACATACTCAAAAGATACCTTTTTTATTTTGTTTTTCTTTGTTTGCCCTTCCATCTAAATAGGTATCTTTCTGTACATCTTCTAGATGAGAGACAGATATGAAAATAATACATAGGAAACTTATAAAAAATTCTAAATTTTATTTTTTAATTTAAAAAGGTTTATTTATTTGAAAGAGTGACAGACCTGGAGAGATAGAGTCAAGGAGAGATTATCCATGCACAGGTTACTATCCAAATGGCTACAACATCTGGGTTTGGGCCAGGCTGAAACCAGGGGTCTTAGAACTTCATCTTAGTCTCCCATGTGGGTGGTAGGGGCCCAAACACTTGGATTATCCTCCATTGGTTTTCCCCGGGCTCATTAGCAGGGAACTGGATTGGAAACATAGCAGCCAGGACTCGTACCCATGTTCTCAAATGGGATCTTGGAATCAAATACAACTACTTAACCTGCTGTACTACAATGCCAGCCTAATTCTAAATTTTAAGTAAAGCACTGTTAATGCTATATCTGCTTAATAATAAGATAATAAGTTGAAACAGTATAATCAGAATCAAAACTTTCATGTGAAATTGAGCTATGGACAGTTGCCTCTGCAGTAACTTTTCAGTTCACAGGAACTCAGGACTAGTTGCAGAATCATGTTTTTATTCTTAAAACTGGATTTGATGTTGTTGATTTTCTGAGTACCTAAAAAAAAATAATGAAATCTGTGAAGACTTGATATTGAAGAGGTACTAAAGTTACTGCTTTGTTCTTCATTTACCCATATGTAACACTTGTTTTTACTATGTGCTAGAGGGATATAGTTAGTGCTTACCAGTCTTGATTATGATTTTGATTTGTCTTAGCTTGATAGAGTAAATTAAAACTTTTGATTAAGGTCTTTTACTAGACTGATGATTAGTGGGAATACTAAATTAACATATAAAGCAGATTTTATTTACTTATGTAAGATTTATTTATTTTCTTTAAAGGCAGAGTTACTGAGAGGCAGAGAGAGGGAGGTCTTCCATCTATTGATTCACTCCTCAAATGGCCCAATGGCCATAGCTGTGCCAGTCAGAAGCCAAGAGACAGGAGCTTCTTCTGGACCCTACGTGGATGCAGGGTCCCAAGCACTTTGGCCATCTTCCACTGCTTTCCCACGTGCTTTAGCAGGGAGCTAGATCAGAGTGTAGTAGCTGGGACTCAAACTGGCATCCATTTGGGATGCTGGTACTGCAGGTGGAGACTACCCACTGCATCAGAACACTGGCCCCACAGATTTTATTTATAATTCCATTGCACTTTAAGATTTTTTTTGGACAAATTTTATACAAAGTTATAATTTAAAATTCTGTAGGAACCAGATACTAAAAATTTTGAAACTTATCTTTTTTCTTTTTTTAAAGATTTTATTTATGTGTTTGAGAGGTAGAGTTACAGAGAAAGAGAGAAAGGCCTTCTATCCTCTGTTGTTTCACTCCCCAAATGGCTGCATTGGCCGGAACTGGGCTGATCTGAAGCCAGGAGCCAGGAGCTTCTTCCTGGTCTCCTATGTGGGTGCAGGGGCCAAAGGACTTGGGCCATCCTTCACTGCTTTCCCAGGCCATCAGCAGAGAGATGGATTGGAAGAGGAACAGCCGGGATATGAATCAGCGCCTCTATGGGATGCTGGCGCCGCAGGCAGAAGCTTAGCCTATCACATTACAGTGCTGGCCCTGAAAATTCTTAGGTTTAATTAAAATTTTTTTTGATTACCAGTGGAATCTCTTAATACAGGAAAAAGTAGTCACATTAATATTCTTTGTTATCTGCACTTATCCTCTTTTGAGCTCCTGAGGGTTTTTTTTTTTTTTAAGATTTATTATTTAAAGATTTTTGTTTAAAGTTTTTTTTTAAAGATTTATTTTTTTGAAAGGGAGAGTTACAGAGAGGGAGAGGCAGAAAAGAGCTTCCACCTGCTGGTTCACTCCTTAAATGGCTACAACAGCTGGGATTGGGCCATGATGAAACCAGGAGCCAAGGGCTTCATCCAGGTCTCTCAAGCATTTGGAATGTCTGCTGTTTTCCTAGGTGCATTATCAAGGAGCTGGATCAGAAGTGGAGCAGTCAGGTTGCCAATAGGTGCCAATATGGGATGCCAGCATTGCAGGAGGCAGCTTAATCATCTGCACCACAACGCTGGCCTGCTCCTGAGTCTTTTAATTGTTCTCTGATGCTTTATTTTAATTATAAGTTTGGGAAATTGAAGGTATAAAACTTTGGGTGGCAAGAGATACACGATTGATGGTATATAAAAGATTTTTACTGCTAGAAGACATAAAGAATTGAGGTTATAGGATGTGGAAGTAATCTTATTGCTCAGAATTTTTCATTACTAAAGGTATTTGTAATTAAATGTTTCATCAGTGATCACATCTTATGGATAGACTATAGTTAGAGAGGGTACCAGTTTTTGTAGTTCAATTGTTTTTGTGTGTGTTGGCATCATCTTACATTGCAAATAGTGTAATTATTTGGGAAATTCAAATATGGATGTGGTCAGTGTAACTATTCAATTAAAAACCATGGAAAGTATGTAGTTTTTAGAGTGTGTTGCTTATTAGCTCATTGATTTGCTGTTGTTATTCATAGGCACCAAATAGGAGTCTTCTATAAATCTCATTGCTGGTTTTAATCAGAATGCACTGATGTAAGCTACACCATCCTTATAGCCAAAATCCAGTGATTGGTAATGCCTTTGCTGTGTGCATTGTGGGCACAATCTTTCTTTGCAATCATTTTTGAGAGGGTTCCATATTTCTAGTGCTGGTGATGCTGTTCACTGTCTTTAACCTCTACTTTTCTTCTTTATTGCATTTCAAAGATGGGGCAATATATTACATACATGCCAGCTGAACACCTTTGAGTTAGAAATGTATTTCCAGTCTCATCGCTTTATCTTTTTATAACTTTTATCTATCCTTTCTTTGCTAATTGTATATTGTAACAATAGCAGCAAATAAAAATGAAAAATGATTGGCTAAAATTTCTAATAAATTACTAGTATTACTAGTAGGTGTTTTTTCTCAAGTTCTTTTCTAGGCTTTATATGCTAATCATGTAAATTTAGTTTTAACCAAAGTATAGATACAGTCATTCTAACATAAAAAATTTTCTAAACATTAGCTTCGTATAAGCAGTTTTGTGTGTATGTATATGTTTAATCAACATGTTAAAACTTTTTTTTTTCTTTCTTTCTTTTCTTTTTTTTTTTTTTTTTTTGGACAGGCAGAGTGGACAGTGAGAGAGAGACAGAGAGAAAGGTCTTCCTTTGCCATTGGTTCACCCTCCAATGGCCGCCACGGCCAGCGCGCTGTGGCCGTTGCACCGCGCTGATCCGATGGCAGGAGCCAGGTACTTATCCTGGTCTCCCATGGGGTGCAGGGCCCAAGTACTTGGGCCATCCTCCACTGCATTCCCTGGCCATAGCAGAGAGCTGGCCTGGAAGAGGGGCAACCGGGACAGAATCCGGCGCCCCGACCAGGACTAGAACCTAGTGTGCCTGCGCCGCAAGGTGGAGGATTAGCCTAGAGAGCCCTGGCGCCGGCCTAACATGTTAAAACTTTTCACTTGCAGTGTCTTTGCAAAATTGCATTTTATTTTTGTGTTTAGGTTTTACGTAATTTTTTTACTACTATGAAAAGTATGTCACTTGTTTCTTTTGGAAGTACCCTCACCTTAGGGTAACTTTCTACAAAAGGATCAATACCTTTTATTTTATTTTTATTTATTTATTTTTTAAGATTTATTTATTTGAAAGGGAGAGTTACAGAGAGGCAAAGAGAGAGAGGGGTCTTCCATTGTTGTTTCACTCTTCAAATGGCTGTAATGGCTGGAGCTGGGCCAATCTGAAGCCAGGAGCCAAGAGCTTCTTCTGGGTGTCTCATGTCGGTGCAGGAGTCCAAGCACTTGGGACAGCTTCTACTGCTTTCCCAGGCCATAGTAGAGAACTGGATCGGAAGTGGAGTAGCTGGGACTTGAACTGGTGCTCATAAGGGATGCTGGCACTGCAGGTGGCAGCATTACCTGCTACGCCAAAGTGCCAGCCCCAACCTTTATGTTTCAGGTTAGGATTTCATGGGCTTCAGTGTTGGCATGGCAATTGGATATAGAGTTAAGACAGCCAGGGCTGCTTTAAAATTGTCTTGTGTTGTTATGTTAGTAGGGTTAATGGCATATTGCCCATTCAGAATTGGGGGGTGGGGAGGGTATAAAATATACTTCCATTATTGTCTATTCAAAGTTTCACAAGAATTATTTAAATAGACACATTTGTTGTCACCTGTGGAAGCTTATCTTCAAGGGATGTTTACTCATTGATTTGGTCAGTCTTTCAAATACTTAATACATGCATTGTTCTCTCAAGCATTACATTAGCTCCTGGCAATAAGCTTTGTCCTCACCATCTAGTGGTAGTACCTTAGTACATTAATTCAGAGAACGCTGGCTGTGTTTTGAAGGGCTTTGTGGTAATTTCAATGTAAAATTTTTGCTAAAATTAAGATAAAATATCTCTAAATGAGTGATCCTTCGCTTTTGATATCTTGGTTATCTCCTGTTAATGCTGAATTAAAGTGTCAGTGATTGCAATGATTTTGAATTATGTTTGGCATATAGATAAGGATTCCAAGAGTATGTGGTTTTTAAAAGTTTTAAAAATTATATTTGCTATTATGTAAAATATTTGCACAGTTGTTAATTTTGTTCCTGTGGCTATGCAAAGAAAGCAAAGCACCAAGATACTTGCTGTTGAAAGTGGACTCGGCATACCGGGTTCTAGTCCCGGTTGGGGCGCCGGATTCTGTCCCGGTTGCCCCTCTTCCAGGCCAGCTCTCTGCTATGGCCCGGGAGTGCAGGGGAGGATGGCCCAAATGCTTGGGCCCTGCACCCCATGGGAGACCAGGAGAAGCACCTGGCTCCTGCCTTCAGATCAGCACGGTGCACCGGCTGCAGCGCGCCGGCCGCAGCGGCCATTGGAGGGTGAACCAACGGCAAAGGAAGACCTTTCTCTCTGTCTCTCTCTCTCACTTTCCACTCTGCCTGTCAAAAAAAAAAAAAAAAAAAAAAAAAAAAGAAAAAAGAAAGCAAAGCACCAAGATACTTGCTATTGAAAGTGGACTCTTCATAATCCTGTCATTCATATTGCTAGAGTAGAAAAGATTTTGGTCTTTGAGTTTCATAGATCTTTCAAGATCTAAGAAGTTGCTTTCAGCTTATTCTTTTAAGGTTTTTAAAATTAATAACATAATTAGTGTGAAAAGATGGATGAGGTTTTAATGTTTATCCAAAGGGGCAGGGAATTTTAAAATATTAAGGAATATGATATACAGCATGCAGTAAACTAAAATTCTGAAGAACTGTATGATTTTATTGTGTATGTAATATACTTACTTTAGAGAAAAATTTAGCATAGAATAAACTGATGTTGGACATGAAATATCAAAAGAATCTTAAAGGCTTTGCTACAGTGAAATTGTATGGACTATGAAGACATTATAATAATGTGAATCTAGTTAATTCAATTTGTTTTTAACATGTACTCAAGTTTTTGAGTGTACACCAAGCTATTTAACCCTTTTAAAAAATACTATAGAGTTAAAAAATATAGCAGGTAAGTAAAACATTCATAATTGGGAGGCTGATACACAAATTGAGCTGAGGTACTGCTCTGATTGTCACGATGCCTCCCTAGAATAAACTGCCTTTTGATGACCGGAACGAATTGAGAGAAATCGTAACGGACAGATACGGGGCAGACAGTTTGTTTAGAATATTTAGGTGCATTAGGTGAATGGAGTTCTTTCTTGTTTACAACTTGGATTTGTCTTCTATTTTCCTTTTAGCCCTGCCTCTTCTTTTCTGTTGCAGCCAGCTTCATCATTAGACAAAAACAATGTTTCTCTACTTGAAAAGGTACATTTCAATATATTTTTCAATTAATGCTGACTGTACCAAATTATGATAAAGTATTTTAATTGCTTTTACAGATTAATTACATATAATTCTGTTTTAACATTTCCTAGTATTTGCATGTTATCATTTCTATTTACACTGTGGCTAAGTGGGAATAGCAGGTTTGTTTAATTTTGTCAATGAAGATGTAATTTCACGATAATATTAACAGCCTTTTATAGATTCATGATAACTCAGCAGATTCTAATGAAGAAAGCCTCTAGATGAGGCTTGATTAGTAAGGTTTTAACATTACATGTCTGTCTTCTTTAGGACACAAAGATGAGAACTCCCAAAGAGAAAAATGAAATAATTTCTAAGAAAACATCAGAGTTCGAAGTGGAAGATTCTCTGTTACCAAATATTGCAAAAGATACAGAGAGTAGTGCATTTGGAGTGTCTGTGCCTGCCAACAGTGATCCATTCCAAAAAGAGCAAGATCATCTGGTAGAAGAGGTTAGAGAATGTCTTTAATATGTATACTTAAATATTTAATTTTCTGATACTGTGATCAGAAATAAAATAGAATTACTTGTTGATTAACTTGGGTAATTTGAGGGAAAGAAGTTTACAGATATTAAAAATCTGGATTAAAGCAAAATTGGTCCTCCTGAAAAGTAGAAATTAAGTTTATATAAATGGCCAGTGCTATGGCTCAATAGGCTAATCCTCCGCCTGCAGCGCCGACACCCTGGGTTCTAGTCCTGGTCAGGGTGCTGGATTCTGTCCCGGTCGCTCCTCTTGCTGTCCAGCTCTCAGCTATGGCCCGGGAGTGCAGTGGAGGATGGCCCAAGTCCTTGGGCCCTGCACCTGCATGGGAGACCAGGAGAAGCACCTGGCTCCTGGCTTCGGATCAGTGCAGTGTGTTGGCCGCAGAGGCCATTGGAGGGTGAACCAACGGAAAAGGAAGACCTTTCTCTCTGTCTCTCTCTCACTGTCCACTCTGCCTGTCAAAAAAAAAAAAGTTTATATAAACTTCTTTAGTTAAGATCACATCCATGGTTTAGAACCCACTGACCTTTCTACTATAAATTCACCAAAAGCTGTATATTCTACACGTATAATACATGAATAATACTTTGGGGATTAACAATTACATAAATTACTTGAAAAATGCAACCAATATACTTTGTTAATATTATCTGTTGCTTAGCTGAGCTTCCTTTTTTGAATATTTGAATAAAAATATGCGATATATTATCACTGAATGAAGGTTTTGTTGCTTTTGCTTCCTAAATATTTCAAATATGGCAGAATGCTTTGTTGTTTATGAACTTGATTTTCCTAATCAATCTTGTCATTTCACACTATTCTGCTTTTCACTAGTGACTACATAATACTATATAGCTCAGTACTTAACAGACTCAGTTTATGAAATTAAATATACCATTCATTGTTATTTTTATAGTGTTTTGCATAACATCCCTTATCGTTGTTTGAATTTGATTAAGCAGCCAGAAAATAAGTCAGTTACTCTTTATTTTTGAAAGACTGAAAGAAACATTTGGTTTCATATGTATTGGTGTTGGAGTTCTCTCCTTTGTCCCAGACCTGGTTCAAGTAAAGGAACATTGTCCGTATAAGAGAACTGGATGTCAGTGATTTTCCTTGATTGTCACGAGAAGACTTGTTTCATAGCCCCTAAATACTTTTAAATTTTTAAAGTTCTATTGATTCTCCTTATTGATTCTACATTGAAGAAAAGATGAATAGCCTTTTTTGTTTGATAATTATGGAAGAAAAGGTGCCTTTTCTGGTTGAAAAGATTTAGATTAGCAGTAGGATAGGATGAAATAGGAGAGTCCTACAGTCCCATAAAGCTCTGAAAGTAAAGTAAAATTAATGTTCTTTGATAGTATTTATAGCAAGAGATATTATTTGAATTCCACGCAGTTATGTTTTTTGTTGGTAGAGAAGCCTTCTCTGTTCTTGGGCTAGTTTGATTATAGTCTCAAGAAAGGGCTATTTTCATATTTTATACATTTTTAAGGTTTATTTATTTATTTGAAAGACAGAGTTACAGAGGCAGAGGCAGAGAAAGAGAGGTCTTCCATCTGTTGTTTTACTCCCCAAGTGGCCCCAATGACCGGAGCCAGTCTGAAGCCAGGAGCCAGGAGCTTCTTCTGGATCTCCCATGTGGTTGCAGCGGCCCAAGGACTCGGACCATCTTCCACTGCTTTCCCAGGACATAACAGAGAGCTGGCTGGAAAGTGGAGCAGCTGGGATTCAAACCAGCGCCCATATGGGATGCTGGCACTGCAGGCAATGGCTTTTACCTGCTAACACCACAGCGCCAACCCCCAGACAGCAGCTTTACCCGTTACACCACAATACTGGCCCCTACACTTTCTTTTCTGTATTTTAGTATGTATCCTTATGCCTTGTACAGTAATTTAGATCTGATAATGAAGTTTCTTACAAAGAAACAAGTTGTCAGTGTATTCTGTTTGTTAATAGAGGTATTATTGTGAAAGTAGGAGAAAAGTATGTATGCTTTAAAAGTAGTCATTTTAGTATATACAGAGTTGTCAAGCTCAAAGATGTGACAGAGGGTCCAGCATTGTGGTGTAGTGGGTTAAGCCACCACCTGCAACACTGGCATCCTATGTGGGTGCCACTTTTGAGTCCCGGCTGCTCTACTTCCAATCCAGCTCCCTGCTAATGTGCTTGGGAAGGCAGCAGAGGATGCCCCAAGTGCTTGGACCCCTGATCCCACATGTGAGATCTGGATGGAGCTTCCGCCTCTTAACTTTGGCCTTGTTCAGCTCCAGCCATTGTGGCCATTTGGGGAGTGAACTAGCAGGTGGAAAATTCTCTCTCTTTGTCTCTCCCTCTCTTTCTGTAACTCTGTCTTTCAAATAAATAAAATAAAAGTTAAAAAAAAAAAAAAAAGATGTGTTAGGTAACAGCTTAGGACATTATGCAGTCAAAACTGCTCCTAAATCTTTCCTTGTATAAAAATTCTTATCTAAGGGCTGGTGTTATTGTACAGTGGGTTAAGCCACTACCTACGACACTGTCATCTCATATAGGAGCGCTGGTTCAAGTCCTGGCTGTTCCACTTCTGATCCACCTCCTTGCTATTGTGCTTTGGAGAAGAGCAGGTGGTGGCAAGTACCTTGACTCCCTCCACACAAGTGGGAGACCGAAATGTCATTCCAGGCTCTTAGCTTCAGCCTGGTCCATCCCTGTTTGTTGCTGCCATTTGGGGAGTGAACCAGCACATGGAAGATTGATCTCTTTCTCTCCCTCCCTACTTTCCTCCCTCTCTTCTCTCTGTCACTCTGCCTTTCAAATAAATAAATTTTTTTGTAAGATTTATTTATTTATTTGAAAGAGAGTTACACTGAGAGAGGAGAGGCAGAGAGAGAGAGAGAGAGAGACGTCTTCCATCCGATGGTTCACTCCTCAAATAGCCGCAACAGCCGGAGCTGCGCCGATCGGAAGCCAGGAGCCAGGTCTCCCACGTGAGTGCAGGGGCCCAAGGACTTGGGCCATCTTCTACTGCTTTCCCAAGCCATAGCAGGGAGCTGGACAGGAAGTAGAGCAGCCGGGTCTTGAACCAGCAACCATATGGGATGCCAGTGCTTCAGGCCAGGGCATTAACCCACTGCGCCACAGCGCCAGCCCCAATAAATAAATCTTAAAAAAAAAAATCTTACCTGTTTTCTTCTTTATAATGGGCTATCTACTTTAGATAAAGAAAAAATCACTTTATAGGATTGTACCTACATTATCTGTATCTGGGAACTTCATTGTTGCTCTTTTTTTGTGCCATATGTTAAAAGTTGCTGACTGTGAAGTGTTCACTCTTAAGGTTTTTGCTGCATTCTACCAATGGGCGTGGTCATTTTTGTTTTTCCTTTCTGTTTTAGGTTGCAAAAGCAGTTTTATCTGATTCACCACAGCTCTCTGAAGGAAAAGAAGTAAAATTAGAGGAACTGATTGACTCTCTAGTTTCTAACCCCTTCTTAACAAGGAACCAAATTCCCCGAACTCCAGAAAACTTAAGTAAGTTAGTGATGCTTTTTTTTTTTCTTTCTTTCTTAGACATGAACACTGTTAGAATCATGGCCTGATAGATTTATCGGGACATTGAAAGCTCTTTTCTGTATCTTGGCTCTTTATTTGTTCTGTGGTAAGGAACTTTTACTGAATTATTAAGTGTGTGCACTCTCGTTTACACAGCAGTCTTTCAGCAGTATTATTTTGTGGCTTTACTAGACTTAGTATACAGAGGTAAAATTAGCCCTGATAATAAACATTCTTAAAATTTTAGCAGGAGAGAGAAAGAAAGGGAAAGAGAGAGCGTTAAATAGAGAGCTTCCATTTGCTGGTTCACTTCTCATATCTACAACAGCTGGGGCTGAAGCTGGAATGTGAGAACCCTATTACTTGAGCTATCACGCCTGCCTTCCAGGATGTGCATTGGTGGAAAATTGGAGTCAGGAGTTCGAGTCAGGAATTGAACCTAGGAATTCCCATATGGGATGCAACTGTCTTAATGACTAGGCTAAATACTAACTCTGATAGTACACAATTTTGTTGTTTTTTTTCTGGAAAGTATTTTATTTGACTATTTAAAAAAAATCTGGCCTCTAGAACTGTCCTGTGATCTACATTTAGACCCTTAAAGGCTGTGTTTTCCCAATCAGTAACCAGAAGCATCAACCAAAGACTAGTGTGCATAGATCTTTACCCCTGGAAAACTAGTGAGACTGCTGAACACTTTTTTTCCTGTTAATTAAAATTTGTATAGTCAGAGTTCTAATATTAGTGTCCCTATGTAGGCAGATCATCTTGATCAAATGATTAAATATATTTTTATTTTATTTTATTTTTTTAAAAGATTTATTTATTTATTTGAAAGTCAGAGTTACACGGAGAGAGGAGAGGCAGAGAGAGAGAGAGAGCGGTCTTCCATCCGATGGTTCACTCCCTAGATGGCCACAACAGCTACAGCTGCGCCGATCTGAAGCCAGGAGCCAGGAGCTTCTTCTGGGTCTCCCACGTGGGTGCAGGGGCCCAAGGACTTGGGCCATCCTTTACTGCTCTCCCAGGCCATAGCAGAGAGCTGGATCGGAAGAGGAGCAGCTGGGACTAGAACTGGCACCCATATGGGATGCCAGCGCTTCAGGCCAGGGCGTTAACCCACTGCGTCACAGCACCGGCCCCAGGGTTCTTTGCTTTTAAAAGTGTTTTGAACTTTATGGCACTTAAGTTGAGATATAAAGTGTATATTTAAAATTTTTATCTTCATTTTATTTTCGATGACCTTTTAAAAATTATTTATTCATATATATTTGAAAGGCAGAGAGAGGGGCCTGTGCCACGGCTCAATAGGCTAATCCTCCACCTGTGGCGCCGGCACTCCGGGTTCTAGTCCCGGTTGGGGCACCGGATTCTGTCCCGGTTGCCCCTCTTCCAGGCCAGCTCTCTGCTGTGGCCCGGGAGTGCAGTGGAGGATGGCCCAAGTACTTGGGCCCTGCACCCCATGGGAGACCAGGAGAAGCACCTGGCTCCTGCCTTCAGATCAGCACGGTGCGCCGGCCACAGCGCGCCAGCCGCGGTGGCCATTGGAGGGTGAACCAACAGCAAAAAGGAAGACTTTTCTCTCTCTGTCTCTCTCTCTCACTGTCCACTCTGCCTGTCAAAAAAAAAAAAAAAAAAAAAAAAAAAAAGACAGAGAAAGAGCTCTTCCACCCACTGGTTCACCCCCCAAATGCCTGAAACAGTAATGGTTGAAGTAAGGAGCCCAAAATCAGTCTGGTACCCAAATACTTGAGCTATCATCTGCTGCCTTTCAGATGCACATTAGCAGGAAGCTGGATCAGCAGCAGAGGTAGAACTTGAGACTAGGCACTCCTATGTGGGATGTGGGTGCTCCAAGTGGAGACTTAAATGCTGTGCCAAATGCTCACCCTCCATGAACTTTTTTTTTCCTTGATAGGCAGAGTTAGACAGTGAGAGAGACAGAGAGAAAGGTCTTCCTTCTGTTGGTTCACCCCCTAAATGGCCACTATGGCCGGTGTGCTGCGCCGATCCGAAGCCAGGAGCCAGGTGCTTCCTCCTGGTTTCCTATGCGGGTGCAGGACCCAAGCACTTGGGCCATCCTCCACTGCCTTCCCAGGCCACAGCAGAGAGCTGGCCTGGAAGGGGAGCAACCAGGACAGAATCTGGCGCCCCAACCGGGACTAGAACCCAGAGTGCCGGCGCCGTAGGTGGAAGATTAGCCTAGTGCACCGCAAGCGCCGGCACTCCATGAGCTTTTTCAAGTACCCTCATTCCTCTGATTACTATCTGGTCCATTATGTTAAAAGGTTGCCAAGTCCTGGCCTAGATCAACAACAAAATGAATTATATGTGGAACTCAGGTGTGCTATGTAAAAGTCTGTGTGTATTTTAGGAACACTTTTGTTATATGTGTTTGCCTGTGTATGTTCATTTGGAGATAGTTTTTTGATATTGTTGAGGTTTGTTATTTAGTGGAGGCTTGTCAAAACCACTGTATTTTTTGAAACACAAACTAAGTCAATAGCGTTACCTTCAGTACTAGAAATGTTTTAATTGCACGCTGTATGTTTGAGATTAGTAAATTTTGTTTTTATTTTAAGTAAATTTTCTTTTTTCTCCTCCTTCAATTAGTAACTGAAATTAAGACCTCATGGAGAAAAGCTATTGAAGTGGAAGATAACGGAAATGTAGAACCAATTCTAATGGATACTGAACATAAAGAAGTATTGTCAGAATCTTTACCTGTGTTACATGATCAAAGAGAATTTAGCATGGCCTGTTTCCTCTCACCAACCACTGTGTCAGATTTTGGTCCATCTCATTTGTCAGGAGAGAAAGTTGTTTCAGATTGCCTTAGTGGTACACCCCAGAAGCATCTGGAGACCCATCCCATAGGTGAATCACCAGCACAAAATCAGTCAGATTTGTTAAATAGGAAAATAACTTGCAAACAAGAAGTGGGATGTGCAGCTTTACCCACCAAACTTTCAGAAAGTAGCCAAATAGAGACATTTTCCCCTGCTGTAGGTGGTAGGACAGATGTGATGGGTAGCAGGGGAGAAGACTATGTTAAAATATTGGACCACTCACAAACTTCTTATGATGAACCTTCCATGCATAAAACCATGTTATGGAACTCTTTTCAAATATCAAGTGGTATTAGTTCCAAGAGTTTAAAGGATATGGATTTTGGGATATTACATGAAACTCTTCCTGAAGAAGTTGGTCACTTAAGTCTTAATAGTTCCTGTAGTTCAGAGACTAGTTTTAAAGTGGAACCTCAGAGTCCTGCACACAGTGGCATTTTTCCAGCAGATACTCTGGGAGAAAGACGGACTACTCCAGAATCAGACTTCAGTTTACAGGCTATTTGCAGTAGTTTTGAGGCTCGGAAGAAATCTCTTTCCAAGAAAAGAGAAGAATTGTACCTCTCTACTCCTGAAATACTTGAAAGACACAAACCAGAATTGAGCCCTACTCAGCAAAACATGCAAGCAGATGATTTGCTTAGCTTTCTGGGCACTCATGATTTGCACAGTGACTATTCAAAACCATCTTTACGTGTGTCCCTTGGTGAAAGAAAACGGTCTCTTTCACCACTAATTAAGTTTTCTCCAGTGCAGCAAAGATTGAAGAGCACAATACCATGTGGTCTTGGAGAATTTCTGCCAAATTTAAAAGGTAAGATTTTGCTAGATCTGTGCCTATGCACTTGTGGGAAGTTTTCCTTGGCATACAAATTATATATAGTGAATGTTGCATGACAAAATGCGCTTCTGATTCTTTCACCTTCTAGGATGAAAAGAGTGAATTCTCATCTTATGCATATATTTGGGAACTCTGTTGATACATTAATTTACAATTGACTTTGGGCCATGGGTGGGAAAAATCCCCCAAAACCTGAATCTTACTGCTTAAAGTATATCAGAAATCTTCTAGTAGGGTGGAAGATGGTTTTCAAAATGTTTAGAAATACTGTTTTACTGTTGTAATGGTATAATACCTGTGATTTGCTTTGAAGGAAATTTGGTAGTGGGCAGATGAGAACAAAACAAAACGAGATTGGTCTGTGTATGAATTTCCGAGGGTTTCTGTAACAAAGTACCACAAACTGAATGGCTTAACAGCAATTTATTGTCTCTGGAGACATTAAATTATAGAGGCTGAGTCTCAAATCAGGGTCTTGGCAAGGCCATGTTCCTTCTGAAACTGCCAGCACACGCTTCTTTTGTTGTCTCTTCCAGCCTTTGGTAGCCTCAGGCTTTCCTTCACTTGTGACAGTGTAGCTCTTATCTCTGCCTCCATCATCAAATGGTGTTCTTCCCTTGTGTCTCTTAAAAGGAATTAGCCGGCCGGCGCCGCAGCTCACTAGGCTAATCCTCCGCCTAGCGGCGCCGGCACACCGGGTTCTAGTCCTGGTCGGGGCGCCGGATTCTGTCCCGGTTGCCCCTCTTCCAGGCCAGCCCTCTGTTGTGGCCAGGGAGTGCAGTGGAGGATGGCCCAAGTGCTTGGGCCCTGCACCCCATGGGAGACCAGGAAAAGCACCTGGCTCCTGGCTCCTGCCATCGGATCAGCATGGTGCGCCGGCCGCAGCGGCCATTGGAGGGTGAACCAACGGCAAAGGAAGACCTTTCTCTCTGTCCCTCTCTCTCACTGTCCACTCTGCCTGTCAAAAAAAAAAAAAGAAAAAAAAAAGAAAAAAGGAATTAGCCATATTAGTGTTGTATCTGAAATGACTCTCTTTCCAAATAAATCACACTCTGGGATTAGTATTTCAATATACCTTACTGGGGGACACAATTCAACCAATAACAGTTAGTGTTAATAATTGTTGAAGCAAGGTGGTAGTTACCTTAGAGTAATCATAATTCTTTTGACTTAGTATGCTTGATAATTTCTATCATAGATAGTTAAAAACTAGCTCTTAACAGTATGTTAGGACAGATATGGGTCTGATAATACAGGTTTATTATATATCTATGATTTGCCCATGATAATTAAAAAACTGGTATGTTGAAAAGTTTTCTAGGAACAATGTACTGATCTCTAAAGAAAAGATACTTCAGTGAGAATTCTAGTAACTTTGTAGTTGAGAATGAATATTTTACTAGATTGAAATTTGCTACTACTTGGAATCTGTCCTACTTATTTTTCTTTATAATGTTTTCTTATCCCTTTTTTAAAAAATCACTTTTGCAGAAGAAGAGATCTTGGGAAAGAGCCTTGATGCAGAAGAACCTCCATCTGACTTGACAACTTGAAGCAGTTCCCAATTAATATAACATGATGCACTTAAAGGGAAACTTTGTTATGGAACAGAAACTGATTTATAACTTAAATACACATTGGAAGTGTAACAGTCTTTTTCAAGATCTAGAAATTGTAAATGCTTTTTAGCCGTCTGTAATGTTTTTAGGTAAAGAAAGTGTATTTGGATTTCGTCTTTGTAGGGAGATGGGGTTGAGATGTGAAACAGAAGGAAAGCAAATGTCAAAGTTGTGGGAAACCATTTTGACTTGAATAATCTTGAAAGTATTAAGTAAGTGACAAAAGTAGTAGTTTAAATTATGGAATTATAGTTTCAGTTAATTGAAATAAGGATGACTAGTTTTGGTATACTTTATTAAGTGGTTAATATAATAGCCATTGAATATACTGATCTTTCATTTTTAGAGAAACCACTTTTATTAGATCTTTATGAAACATTCTTGTCCTAACCCAAAAAAAGTGAGAAAAGTGGTATCTTGGGATATGTTGGCAAGATGACAGATTTTAAAATTGGGAAAGCTCTAAACAGGATTAATGATTATTCAAGTAGATTGATCCTGAGAAATGGTGTTTGATGGAATAAAGTGCACGTGAAGATAAGTGAAGATGGGGGCAGGATGAATTTGTAAAAAAGGTGGAAGCAGGTGACTAGACACCTAAGGAACGTTATCAACTTATAAATCCATTCAGTGGGTTGTCCATTAGATTTGTATTTAGTCTAATTTAGACATTGAGAGTTTAATTTAATCCTAGTTTTATATTTTAACAAAAATATAAATTAAAAATTAATGAGCCTGTTTTGTTGTTGTTGTTATTCTTTTGCAAGGTGGGGATGCTGTTTTCAGGAACTTAGCTAGTTTCTATTGTTTACTGCTCAAAGCCATTAACATTTTCTGCTACCTGTGCAGGGTTGGGGAATGTCTGGCCTGCAGGCCATAGAGGGCTTGCAAAATAATTTGGTCTAGTCCTGCCAAGGCAACTGCAGGCAAGACTTGAAGTTAACTAAATTTATAGCAGGCTAATTTTTAAGTTGATAATGGCCCCTGGCAGAGAAAAAGTTCCCCACCTCTGCCTTATAGAATAGCCCCCGAATAACTTGAGAAAACTGAATGTGGGGTAAAATAACTTGTAATGCATGTATAGTCCGGCCTAACTGCATGATGCCCTGTAGCCCAGAAGTCTTGTCTGTATCTAAGTGGACACATGCCATTGCCTTCTGTAAACCAAGTGGAATGAAATAGGCACTGCCAGGGTGATGGCACATATAGTACCTTCTGTAGAGCCCTAGATCGTAAACATGAAATAAAACTAGTAATGAGAGAATAGCTGGGAGTTCCAGAAGGAGACTGGCCTAATAGTTCATCTCTCTTCACTTATCTCAGATTGACTTTCTTTAAGTTGTTTGTTGTGTTCCAGTTTGAAGACCAGTCTTAATGTAAGAAGAGAGAGAAGAAAGCACTTCAACTATCCTTTTCGCTATGGAGAAGAAAGAGGAAGAGAAAATCTGAAGTGTTACATTCCTTTATTAATATAACAAATTAGAGACTCTGCCACTTTACCAAGAAACCATTCTCTAGTCTGCTTTATGCAAAATCATTATCCAAAATGAGTGTGTTAGGGAGGAGATACATATTAGCATCTGAAAAGTGTGGAGGCCATTGTTAGATACTTAATACATATTTCATTTAGCTGTTGTAACTTTAAGATTGCAGTTATACCTGTTTTAAAAATAATTTACTGAGCTAGCAAGCTTAAATGACTTTCTAAGAGAGGTTGGGTGTTTTGGCACAGCGGGTTAAGCCATTGCTTGAGATGCCTGCATCCCATATTGGAGTGCTGGTTTGAGTCTCAGCTACTTGCTTCCTATCTAGTTTCTTGTGAAAGTGCCTGGGAAGGAAGAGATTATGGCCTAAACACTTGGCATTTTTCTTTTTTTAAGATTTATTTATTCAAAAGGCAGAGTTACAGAGAGGCAGATAGAAAGAGACAGGTCTTCCATCTGCTAGTTCAGTCCCCAGTTGGCTGCAATGGCCAGAGATGGGCCAATCCAAAGCCAGGAGACTGGAGCTTCTTCCAGGTCTCCTACACTGGTTTAGGGTCCCAAACACTTGGGCCATCTTCCACTGCTTTCCCAGGCCATAGCAGAGAGCTGGATTGGAAGTGGAGCAGCCAGGACTTGAACTGGTGCGCATATGGGATGCTGGCACTGCAGGCGGTGGCTTTACCTGCTACTCCACAGAGCCGGTCCCAAATACTTAGTTTCTTTTCTTTTTTTTTGCCTCCTTCCCTCCCCTCCCTTCCTTCTCCTTCCCTTTCCCCCTTTTCCCCCTTTTCCCCCTTCCCCTCCTTCCCCTTCCCCTCTCCCCACCCCTCCCTTCCTCTCCTCTCCTCTCCCCTGCCCTGTTCTCCCCTTTCCTTTTCTTTCGATTTATTTATTTGAAAGGCAGAGCTACAGAGAGGCAGAGGTAGAGAGAGAGAGGTCTTCCATCTGCTGGTTCACTCCTCAAATGACCGCAGTGGCTGGAACTGCATTGATCAGGAGCTAGGAGCCTCCTCCGGGTCTCCCACATGGGTATAGGGGCCCAAGCACTTGGGCCATCTGCTTTCCCAGGCTATAGCAGAGAGCTGGACTGGAAGTGGAGCAGCTGGGACTCGAACCGGTGCCCATATGGGATGCTGGCACTGCAGGTGACGGCTTTACCTGCTATGCCACAGTGCTGGCCCCAAAAACTTGGTTTCTTACCACTCATGTAGGAGAAGTGGATGTTGGAGTTCTAGGTTACTGGAGTCAGCCTGGACCAGGCCTGGCTGTTTTTAAGTATTTGGGGAGTGAACCAGTAGATGGAAGATCCCTCTCTCTGTCACTCTGCCTTTCAAATAAATATTTTTAATTAATTTATTTCTTTGAAAGAGAAAGAGAGATAATCTTCCATCCGCTGGTTTGCTCCCCAAATAGCTGCAATGGCTGGGATTGTGCCAGGCTGAAGCTAGGAGCCAAGAGCCTCTTCTGGGTCTCCCATTGGGCCATCTGCTGCTTTCCCAGACTCATTAGCATGGAGCTAGATTGGAAGTGGAGCAGCTGGTGCTCATATGGGATGCTGGTACTGCAACGGGGGTTTAACTTTATATGCCGCAGTGCCAGCTCCATAAATAATTTTTTTTTTTTTGACAGAGTGGACAGTGAGAGAGAGAGACAGAGAGAAAGGTCTTCCTTTGCTGTTGGTTCACCCTCCAATGGCCGCCGCGGCCGGCACACTGTGCTGATCTGATGGCAGGAGCCAGGTACTTATCCTGGTCTCCCATGGGGTGCAGGGCCCAAGCACTTGGGCCATCCTCCACTGCACTTCCAGGCCACAGCAGAGAGCTGGCCTGGAAGAGGGGCAACTGGGACAGAATCCGGCGCCCCGACCGGGACTAGAACCCGGTGTGTGGCGCCACTAGGCGGAGGATTAGCGTATTGAGCTTCGGCTCCGGCCTTCCATAAATAAATCTTTAAAAAAATGGCTGTGTAAGATGATGGTCTAAAGGTCCAGCTGTTAGGGTCATCTGAGTTGTATTTTTTTAAAACGATTTATTTATTTGAAAGAGAGAAGGAGAGACTGAGAGCGAGTGAGCTTCCATCTGCTGGTTCATTCCCTAAATGGCCATAATAACCAAGGCTGGGCCAGGCTGAAACTAGGAGCTGCTTCCAGGTTTCCCACGTGGGTGAATGGGCTCAAGGACTTGGGCCATCCTCTGCTGCTTTCTCAGGCACATTAACAGGGAGCTGGATCAAAAGTGGAGCCAATATTGGATGTTGGTGCTGCAGGCAGAGGCTTTAACCCACTTAGTCACAGCACTGGTCCCTGAGTTGTATCTTTAAAAATACTGATCTAGGGGCTGGTGTTGTGGCTCAATGGGTTAAGCCACAGCCTGTGGCTGTTCCCATCCCATATGGGATGTTTGGGGCTGTGGTACTTATGTAGTTTATCTGGATGAAGTTCCTGGCTCCTGGCTTCTGCCTGGTCTAGCCAGAGCCATTTGGGCTGTTTGGGGTGTGAACCAGCAGATGGAAGACCTCTGTCTCTCCCTCTGTAATTATGCCTTTCAAATAAGAAGTAAATCGTTAACAAAAAATGCATATCTAAAATAAGGCTAGGGAATCTGCATTTTATTATTTATTTTTTTAAAGATTTATTTATTTGAAAGAGTTACACAGAGAGAGGAGAGGCAGAGAGAGAGAGACAGACAGACAGAAAGGTCTTCCATCTGATGGTTCACTCCCTAGATGGCCGCAGTGGCCGGAGCTGCGCCAATCTGACGCTAGAACCAGGAGCTTCTGGGTCTCCCATGGGGGTGCAGGGGCCCAAGGACTTGGGCCATCTTCTGCTGCTATCCCAGGCCACAGCAGGGAGCTGGATCTGAAAAGGAGCATCCAGGACTGGAACTGGCGCCCATATGGGTTGCTGGCACTTCAGGCCAGGGTGTTAACCTGCTTGCGCAACAGCGCCGGCCCTGGGAATCTGCATTTTAAATATGCTTCTCTAGTAATTCTTACAATCAGTCAAAACTTTGAGAACTGTGAGATGAAGATTCTTGCTTAGCTCTAAGTTACCTATAAGAGGCAGGTACACTAATGCATCTATTTGTATACTTTTTTTTTTTAAGTTGATTTATTTATTTGAAAGGGAGAGTTAGAGAGAGGCAGAGGCAGAGGCAGAGAGAGAGAGAGGTCTTCCATCCACTGGTTCACTCCACAAATGGCCACAACAGCTGGAGCTGAGCCAATCCGAAGCCAGGAGCCAGAAGCTTCTTCTGGGTCTCCCACATGAGTGCGGGGGCGCAAGCACTTGGGTCATCTTCCACTGCTTTCCAGGCCATAGCAAGAGAGCTGGATTAGAAGTGGAGCAGCCAGGACTCGAACTGATGCCCATATTGGGTACTGGCACTACAGGCGGTGGCTTTACTTGCTACGCCAAAGCGCCAGCCCCTGTATATTGCTTTATCATTAATTACCTGTTAAGAAAGCTCAAGTTCGCCAATAAAGTAGGGGTAGTCCTTAATTGCTGAGAATCAAAAGATCAAATGGAGCCTGGTGTTGGCCTAGTAGGTTCAATTCCTGGCTCTGACTTCTGACTCGAGCATCTGTCCAATGATAGGCTCAAGTAGTCGGGTCCCTGATACCCATGTGGTATATATACTAGGATTGAGTTCTTGGCTTCCTGGTCCAACCTTGGCCACTGGGCATTTGGGAAGTGAATCAGAGGATGGATACTGTCTCCGCTTCTCATTTAAAGGGAAAAAAAAAGCCTCTGGACATTGTGGATTTGCAGAAACACCTTGTTAAATAGTGAGTTATACTTTACCTCCAAGCTTTTAACATTTTTCCTTGTCCTTTGTGTGCCAGTACCAGAGGTGTTTCAAATAGATCCCTTACATAAAACCACTGTGAATGTAACTTTTCACCTTCAGCCTCTTTCCTACTCAGTATCATCTACAAAGTTGCCTTTTGACTAAGGAACTGCTTTGGGCTTGCTGCTTCCTTGCTTAAACTTCATTTCTGGCTCATTGATTGCTAATTCTAGAATAGGGTTCCAATTTAAAGGCATATAAGGTAAGGCTCCAAAATAGGTTTCCTCTGTTCCTCTTTCTGTTCTGATCTCCCATTTCTTACTGAAATGCTCAGTGAGCATGGGTCTTTACAAATACTGATTCAAAATTCTTCTGAAGCTGGAATACCTTACCCTCCATTTCTAGCTTATATTTATAGCTCTCTTAATGCTCAGAACAAATCTCACTTTCACCTTCAAATCTTAATCTGTCTATACCCATGTGCCTATTCCTTTTCAGAAATCTATGCTTTATCTTTACTGTTTTCACTCATTTAGTATTTTATTAATTGCTTTTATAATGTATTTTTTCATGGTTATATGTGATCTATTTACATACATTCCTGTGTAGACATATGTATGGGGTGGATATATCTACACAGGGGTATACCCCAGGAGCCATGTGGCCACGTGTTTAGCAAACGTTTAAGATTGGAATTGTTCTGCCTCCAACATAATGGCAAAAATGTAACAGCAAAGCGGTCTAACTTATTGCTGTATTGGTTTTTTTCTCACATTCATATCAGATTACATAAAATGTGTTTTGTTCACTATTTGTAAAGTGTAAAAGTGTGTAAACATACTTGTACATCAAGTTGAAATCATACTCAAATGTCTATTTTAGTTGTTTAAGGAGGATAAGCATGTAATGTTGCTGAACATGAAAAATATTATCAAGTAGACCTTTAAAAAGTTGAAGTTGAACATTTAGGGAAATTTAACTGAGAACAAAAATGCTGGTATTTTGAAACTTTTTTTGTTTTTAAAAAATGTTTATTTTTTCAAAGAAATGGCAGTAGCCAATTGGAAACCTACTTATTCTTCAACTCCAATTTTGTTTTCTTTAAATTTAGAAGTGACTTAGTCATTACTATTTTAAACACCCCCCCCCCTTTTTTCCCCTTTAAATGTTTACAATCTACTCATGCTGAATCTTTCCAAGGAGATTGCTTCAGCGTATTATCTCCAGGTCCTCACTTTGCTCCTTTTACCAAAAAGTGTAAAACACGATCCCATCATGCATCTTAGGGCTCCAGTTGTCAAAAATAGGAAAAAAAAATCTTTGGAATAGCCAATTAAGATGAATAGAAAAGTCCACACGAATACAGTTTGGTTGGGGCATGAATCCACTCCTATGTTCCTGGTAATCTGATCCCGCTCCATGAATCCTTGTAATTCATCCTCCCTATTCTATCCACAGTATGATTTGAATCCAATGATCCAGCTCCAAGGATTGGGATCCAGTGAGCCCTCTCCAGTCCAAACCTTTATAACTAGCAAAACCAAAACAGAGGAGGGAAAATGTTAGATACTGTAATCAAAAAAGTTTTGAAACCTTTTGTTTACCATATTTCTTAATTATTAAGTCAATTTTATCTAAAAGAAAAACAGGAATTCTTGAGGTCTCTATAAAAGCAAACTAGTTACCCCCTACTGATTGTACTAAAATTAAAGAAAATATGGACATTTTCCTTAAAGTATTTGCTAAAGAGAATTTTTTTTGCCTTTAGATTATACAGTTGATGTAGGGATTACCTTTTTCATGCACTATGAATGACAAGACCATAACCTAAGCTTAAATTATGTCAGTGCTCTATGGCACCATTTATACATGTTATAGAAATCAATGTCTTGAATAAATGTTCAATGTCATACCATCTAGCTCTGGACTTTGCATATGATAAAAAGAACTGTGCCATACAAACCATAAAGTGATCACATAAGAATATTAATAACCTGGTCAATAAAGTAAGATTCAGTGATTCAAGTAAGAATATTTTGTTACTGTCATTTAGTTATTTTATTTACAACATGTACTTTTGAATGATTTTATAGGATGATATTGATACCATCAAGAGTTTTCTCATGTGGAGTCTGTTGCCACTGGTTCTATTTAGATGTACACCTCAACAGCTTCTGGCTCTTTATAGGTAGGGATCCTGTCACCCACATCTGCTTGCTGTAAGATAGCTATTGCCAGAACTGGAATAGGAGATTTTAGGTCTGTTCTGATTTCACTGTATCACATTTGCAAGTCCAAATTAGGAACCTCAGAATCCTCCCTCAAAAGTAATCTAAGAATCTTATTTGGTGTTTATCCAATTCCCAGGTAAATGCAAAGGGGGAAAGTTCCAGAGTGGGACATTTCCTTGAAAGAAGTCACTCATCTTTCTGGGCTTCAGCTTCCTCAGTATGTAAATTTGGAATCATGAGGGAATAATCTATACTAAAAAAGCTAGGATTTTTCTGATCAGTTTTTCTGCCAATGGAGAGAATAGTGTGTAATGGTTAGAAGGGGGGGAGTCTAGTCAGATTGCCTGGATTTAGCTTTATCACCTAGTCATACCAGTGCTGCCATCTATTAAAATAGAGTTAAAAGTAACATACCTCATAGGCTGTGAAGATGAAGTAAGATAAATGCACATCAAGTGTTTATGAATACTTAGCGTTTACTGAGGGCTCAAATATTTAGACAGACTTCAGTCATCTGGGGGAGGAATGGTTCTGTAAGTGGTAATGATAGCAAACACTTACCTCCTAGCACATTCTAAACACTTTCCATGTTGTTTTAATAACCTTTAAACAACCCTACTGGTATTATTCCAAGTTTACAAATGAAGAAACAAGCATAGTGTTATTGAGTCTGACTAAGTGAAAGGATCTGAATGCTAATTCAATTCAGGTGCTCTGGCTCCAGAGTCCATACTCTTAACTAATCTGCTGCAGCTGCCATCAAGTATTGCCAAAGTGATGGGGGGCTATGCTCATCAAATCAAATTTTCCAGCTAAACAATAACTGGGGGCAGTCAGAATCTTTAGATTTACATATTAAGCTCTTTGAAATTATTTCAACTAACACCATATTTTAAATTGCTAACAATAAATGTTTATTCATAACTGAAGCCAAGAAGAATTTATAAATGCATTTTAATACCTTGCTGATAAAATAGTAACATTCCATCTTTGCAATCTGATAAGGAATACAGGAAGATATTGGTAAAGGCTTTGATGTGCATTACCTATTATATTATATCCAAGTAATCAGAATACATACACACAAACCACCTACTTTAGTGTTACACCATACCAACTTCTCAGAGGGGCCATCTTAAAGCTCTACTGGATAGCTGAGTAAATAGCTTCCAATGTTTCAGGACTGGGGAATAGGGAAGAAAGATGGAAACAGTAAGCAGCACACATTTCAAAGCCCACTTTTAAGCACACATTATATTAAAAATAAAGGATGCAAAAAAAAAAAAAGGCAATTCAGCACTTTCATACAGCATTTGGCAATATTCAACGCATGAGGAGGCTGTGCTTGGGGCCATCCACTCTTTCCAGCTTCTCAAAGTGTTTCCTGGCATTGCGAATGTTGATGAGAGTAGCTGCAGAAGGTATGGACGGATCTGACATAACCACCATCACATACGTGTTTGATGTGAAGATGTCGATGAAAGCAGCGAAGTTGGAATTCCTAACTTCCATGCTCTGGAAAGAAGCGGCCAATTTACTGCAGCTCAGCTTGAACTGCTTAATGATGTTGCTGATCTTCTCAAACCGGTGGACGTCACGCTGCTCTTTGCACTGGTAGTGTGAAATAACCAAGAACGTAGCCCTCTCGAACAGCAGAACTTCATCGGCCTCAATAATTTGGGCAAAATTCCTTAGGTTCATCTCCAGCTGCTGAACATTGGGGATGAGCTGATAGACAATACTGGACCAGGCTTTGTAGAGGGTTTCATCCCAGATGGATGTTCGGAAACAGGCGCACTCCAGGGGGCGAGACAGACGCCTCAGGTCTTCCTCTCGCTCTTTAAAAATCAGGTCACGCTGATCCTCCTGAACCAGATCCATTTTGTGCACCAGGCAGAAGATTTTGGCATCGGGAGAGTTCTGGAGGATGGCCTCCAGACAGGACTGGTAGTAATGCATGTCCTTTTCCAGTTCGCGGCTCTCCACGTCAAACACGTAAATCAAAACCTCGACGTTCCGGAAGATGTTGTCTCGCTGGCTGGTGAAGTAATTCTCCATGAAGGTGTCCTGACCGCCACAGTCCCACAGGTTCAGCACCAGGTTCCCCAGGAATCGGACGTGGGAGTGCTCCACATCAATGGTGGCACCCAGGCGCCGGGTGTCGCGAGCGATGTAATTTGCAAAGATAATCGACCTCATGCTGGTCTTCCCCGACCCGCTCTTCCCCATCAACAGCACCTTTTTCTTCATGGCTGTATTTGGCATCACCCGCCGGGACCGCCGCGGACTGGGCCTGAGGGCGCGGCCTCACTGCAGCGCGGGGCGAGGGCTGGAGGAGGTTCCGCGGGCTCGGCCTCGCTTGGCACTGGCGCAGCCGTGCAGCCGGGGAAGCCTAGGGCGCGAGTTCGGGCTGGAACGGCTTCGGCGGGGCTAGCGCTCCCTCAGAGGAGAGCGCCTGGGGCAGCCAGCTGCAACCGCTCGGGAGGCTCGCCTTCCGACAGAAGCCAGCCGCTGCCTCCGGGCCACCACCCACTTCCGGCAGCGATATCGCGAGAAACCCGCGCTCCCGCTCCCACCCACTTCCGGCCGTGGTGTCGCAACAGCGCGGTGCTGGGCGGTCGTTCCCTGTAGGGCATGGAGAAACTGCTTGGTTCCTGGAACCAGATAAAGTAGAAGATATACGCAAGGACTCTGGTGTTTTGTTGTATTACAGCTGGGTCTACGGTTGCCAGGGGTACTGGGTAGTTGGTCTGGGGAATGCTGCCCTCTCGTGGCAAAAAAGAAAAATCCACACTCCAACACCACCACCACCACAAATTTGCTTTGAGAGCAAGGATTTTGGACAGGGGCAACAGGCAGGTGAATTGGAGCAAAGGCCTAATGAATCCAGACTGTACAGATGAGGAAGGAGACTTTGAGATAGTAAGTGATTGCTCAGTGCTACACATGTAGATGGTGGTGACTGCTTTTTACACACCTAGGGAAGTTCCTTTCTCACATCTGTTTTTCTCATAACTTCAGACTTGAGAATTTCTTTAAAAAAGATTTATTTATTTATTTGAAAGTCAGAGTTACACAGAGAGAGAGGAGAGGCAGAGAGAGAGAGAGAGAGGTCTTCCATCTGCTGGTTCACTCCCCAATCGGCTACTGTGCTGATCTGAAGCCAGGAGCCAGGAGCTTCTTCCAGGTCTTCCACAAGGGTGCAGGTGCCCAAGGACTTGGGCCATCTTCTACTGCTATCCCAGGCCACAGCAGAGAGCTGGATCAGAAGTGGAGCAGCTGGGTCTTGAACCGAGGCCCATATGGGATGCCGGTGCTTCAGGTCAGAGCGTTAACTGCGCCACAGCGCTGGCCCCTGATTTGTAATATTGATCAGGTAATTTAAAGCAAAATCTATTAGGAATGATAAGTAGTTTTTGTACTAAGAGAATTCGAATGATTTTACTTATTAAAAAGTTCCAGGTTATGGAACACACACACACACACGCACTCACCCACTCCCCAAAGTCCAACTTTGTTTCTGTTAATTCTCTGCCTCACCCTGACTGACCCTCGGTCTCACCTACAGCTGCTGCTCTCCTTAGCACCAGTGGGGGCCACGTGTGAATCTGGAAGCCACTGAGGACCAATTTTCACTGTGAAGAGGAAAAATTAATGATCCACCTCAAAACAGACCTGAATCACATTCACCTCTTCACAAGTGCAAACAACTTCACTTTGAACGGTTCTGAAAAAGTTATAAATGCATACCAACTCTAACTAGTATAAAAGGTGAATATTGTATGATTAAGCCTGAACCATTACAATCTAGAAATTTATGGTGTTTGTTATTTCCATTGCTTACTCTTGAGTGATAAAAGCACGTTTTATGTGATCCCCCTGTCTCCCACATAAAGAAAATGACTCAAGATTTTTAGATTAACAAAGAATATATTAAAACATTTTACATTCTTTCCACAACTGCATAAGAAAGCAGGCATCCTCAATACTTATAAGGAACAGTGTGTTTTCTACACATCTAAAAATTAATTACAACCAGGAAAAACATCCACAAGAATGTCTTCACCAGCTACAGAACTGCCGTAAGGAAAGGCCAACTTGCTTTACCGCACATATCTGCCTGCAGGCTGAGATAAACATTCTCTAAAAAACTGCTGACTGAATAAAGCACCTAATGTGTCTTTTATTATTTTACTTCGCATTGACCCTGACTCTTAGGCAATCACAGATCTACTTTCTCTCCAAAATTTTTGCCTTCTCTAGAAATTTCATATAAAAGGAATTACAGAATTATATATGTATTGTATTTGACTTTTCTTTAGCATAAGTTTTTGAATTCATCCATATTGAAGCATGTGTTAGTTCTTTATTTTTATTGCTAAATAGTATTCCAGGTGTAGTGCAGTGGGGTAAGCCTGGCCACCTGTGGCGCCAGAATCACATATGAGCACTAGTTTGAGTCTCAGATGCTCCACTTCGAATCCAGCTTTTTGCTAATGCACCTGAGAAAGCAGCGGAAGATGGCCCAAGTGTTTGGGCCTCATGCCACCCAGCGGGGAGACCTGGATGGAGTATCTGGCTCCTGACTTCAGCATGGCCCGATTTGGATAGGGAACCAGTAGATGGAAGACCTCTCTCTCTCTCTCTCTCTCTCTCTCTCTCTCTCTCTCTCTCTCTTTTCCACTACCCCAACTCTGTCTTCCAAATAGATAAAATAAATCTTTAAAAAAAAAATAGGTTCATTGTATGAATATACATTGCTACATTTTTGCTCATTTACCATTGATGGAAATTAGGATTTTTTCCCAGTTCTTAGGTTATTATGAATAATATTGCTGTGAATATCTATATAAAAGGCTTTGTGTGGACATGTCTTTAGTTCTCTTGGTTAAATTCACAAAGGAATTGCTGTGTCATGTTAAGTGCCTGATTAAAGAACTTCTAAAGAACCTGCCAAAATGTTTTTTTTTTAGACTTGTTTAATTTGCTTTGAAATGCAGAGTTACAGAGAGAGAGAGAGAGAAAGAAAGAGGGAGAGAGAGAGAGAGAAGAGAGAAAGAGAAAGGTCTTCCATGGCTGCAATGGCCAGGGCTGGGCAGAGCTAGGAGCTTCTTCCCATTCTCCCATGTGGGTGCAGGAGCCCAAGTACTTGAGCCATCTTCTGTTGCTTTCTCAGGCACATTAGCAGGGAGCAGGATTGGAAGTGCAGCAGCTGGGACTCGAACTGGTGCCCATATGTGATGCTGGCACTGCAGGCTGCGGCTTAACCTGCTAAGGGACTGCGCTGGCCCCTGACAAAGTATTTTATTTTATTTTTTTTAAAGATTTATTTTATTTATTTGAAAGACAGAGTTACAGAGATAGCTAGCTAGAGCCAGAGAAAGAGAGGTCTTCCATCAGCTGTTCACTCCCCAGATGGCTGCAATGGATGGGGCTATGCCAGGCTGAAGCTAGGAGCCAGGAGCTTCTTACGGGTCTCCCACATAGATTCAGGGGCCCAAGCACTTGGGCCATCTTCCACTTCTTTCTCAGGCCATAGCAGAGAGCTGGATGGAAGTGGAGCAGCTGAATCCCAAACTGGCGCCCATATAGGATGCTGGCACTGCAGGTGGTGGCTTTACCCACTGTGCCACAGCACTGGCCCCCAAAGTGTTTTCCAAAGTGGCTGAACTGGGGTTGGTGTAGAGGACTAAGGCTCCATCTGAGGCGCCAGCATCCCATATGAATGCCCGTTCTAGTCCTGGATGCTCCTCTTCCAATCTAGCTCTGTGCTATGGCCTGGGAAAGCAGAAAATGGCCCAAGTCCTTGGGCTCCTGTACCTGCATGAAAGACCCAGAAAAAGCTCCTGGCTGCTGGCTTCAGATTGGTTCAACTCTGGCCATTATAGCTATTTGGGGAGTGAACTAGTGGATGGAAGACCTCTCTGTCTGTAAATGAGCAAAATGGCCAGGTCTGGGCCAGGCCAAAGCCAGGAGCCTGGAACTTCATCCAGGACTTCCATGTGGTTGGCAGGAACCAAGCACTTGGGCCATCTTCCACTGCCTTCCCAGGCACTTTAATAGGGAGCTGGGTCAGAAGTGGAGTAGCCAGGACTTGAACAAGTGCTGATATGGGATGCCAGCATTATAAGCAGCAACTGAACCTGCTATGCCACAACACTGGCCCCATGGCTATAATATACAGAACTTACAGCAAAATCAGCAAAGGGAGAAGGCACATGGGGCAAAGTCTGGAGGAGTCCAGGTGCATGCTTTCCAAAGTCCTCTCCCAGTGGAGTCACACAAGATGTACTTAATTCTTCCAACCCAAGAAACGTGAAATATTGTCCGCTAGGAAATCTCATCAGAGACTCAGTTCCCAGGGTGTTTACTGGGGGTCAGTCAAGTAAGCACCATCTGCCTATCACGTACTAAAAGTCCAGTGTGCAGCCTAAGTCTCAATATTTGTACAATTGTTTAGGCACAGTGAATCATTCCTGCAGAGAACAGGGCGAGGTGGGGGACTCTCCCCAAATCCAAATTCTTAGCCTAGGGCTAAATTCGTAAGCAGAATTTTGCAAGGGTAGCAGTTTCAGGCTTGCTGTGTTAATTTCTTTCTTCTTCTTTTTAAAAGATTCATTTTTTTTGAGTTGTAAGAATTCTTTGTGTATTCTGCATACAAGTCTTATCAGATAAGTGATTTGAAAATATTTCTTGGTCTGTACTTACCTTTTGTTTCTCTTAACACTGTCTTTTGAAGAGTACACTATAATTTTCAGTGTCTGATATTTCAATTTTTAATTTTTATATTTTGGTGTATGTCTACTCTTGTCTAATTCAAGGTCAAAAAGATTTTCTTAAGTACCTTATTCTACAACTAATTTTTTTTTTTTTTTTTTGACAGGCAGAGTGGATAGTGAGAGAGAGAGAGACAGAGAGAAAGGTCTTCCTTTTGCCGTTGGTTCACCCTCCAATGGCTGCCACGGCCGGTGTGCTGCGGCCAGCACACCGCGCTGATCCGAAGGCAGGAGCCAGGTGCTTCTCCTGGTCTCCCATGGGGTGCAGGGCCCAAGCACTGGGCCATCCTCCACTGCCTTCCCGGGCCACAGCAGAGAGCTGGCCTGGAAGAGGGGCAACCGGACAGAATCCGGCGCCCCGACCAGGACTAGAACTTGGTGTGCCAGTGCCGCTAGGTGGAGAATTAGCCTATTGAGCCGCGGCGCCGGCTCTACAACTAATTTTTACTTGTAACATTTGAGTCTATGTTGAATTCTGAATAAACTCTTGTGTATAATTTGATATCAAGGTATACATTCTTTGTTAATACTTTTCCTGCGCATGGATGGCCAGTTGTCCCAGCACCATCTGTGGAAAAGGCCATCCTTTCCTTAGTGAATTGCCTTGCCACCTTTGTTGAGTTAAATATGAGTATAATTATGTATTCTCCATTCTCTTCTTTTGGTCTATATGTCTATTGTTATGCTAAAATCCCACAGTCTTGATTAATGCAGTGATAGTTTTGACGGTAAGTTCGAAATTGGGTAATTTAAGTCCATTTTTCTTTGTGTTTCAAAATTGTTGGGCTATTCTAGGACCTTTATATATATGCACATGTTTTTAATTAAAAATTTTTTGAAAAAGATTTATTTATTTGAAAGCTATAATGAGAGAGAGAGAGAGATCTTCCATTGCTGGTTTCCTCCCCCATTTCCCAAATGGCTACAATAACTGGGGCTGGTCAGACCAAAGCCAGGAACCAGGAGCTTCTTCCTAGTCTCCCATGAGGGTGGCAGGGGCCTCGGGTCTGGGGCCATCTTCTGCTGGTTTTCCAGGTGCTTTAGCAAGGAGTTAGATTGGAGGTTGAGCAGACGGGACAGGAACTCATGCCCATATGGAATGCTGGTGTCAGAGGCAGCAGCGTAACTCTCTATGCCATAACACCAGTCCCAGAATTTTTTCTTATAAAGTTATAGAATGGATCAATGAAGATAACCTCATATTGTTTGAGACACACACACACACAGGTCCCATCTGCTGATCCACTCCCCAGATGTCTGCCACGAGGCCAAAGCTAGCAGCTGGAAACTCAGTCTTGGTCTCCTACATGAGTGTGGCAGGAGCCATTATCATCACTGCCTCCCAGAGTCTGCATTAGCAGGAAATTTGAGTCAAGAGCTGGAGCTGATTATCAAACCCAGGCACTCCAATTTGGGGCTTGTGTGTCTTAACAACTAGACCAAATGTCCACCCCAATTTGCCTTTTTTTTTTTTTTTTTTTTTTTGCCAGGCAGAGTTAGACAGTGAGAGAGAGGGACCGAGAGAGAGTTATAGACAGTGAGTGAGAGAGAGAGAGAGACAGAAAGGTCTTCCTTCCATTGGTTCACTCCCCTAATGGCCGCTACGGCCGGCGCTACGCCGATCCGAAGCCAGGAGCTGGGTACTTCCTCCCAGTCTCCTATGTGGGTGCAGGGACCCAAGCATTTGGGCCATCCTCCACTGCCTTCCTGAGCCACAGCAGAGAGCTGGCCTGGAAGAGGAGCAACCGGGACTAGTACCCAGCGCCCCAACCGGGACTAGAACCCCGGGGTGCCAGCACCGCAGGCGGAGGATTAGCCAAGTGAGCCATGGCGCTGGCATAATTTGCTAATTTTTTAAGAAAAAGATCTTTACATTTATATTCATGATATTGATCTGTAGTTTTCATGTAGTAATTTTTTCCCTCCTGGCTTTGGAGAAGAGTAATACTGGCCCCATAGATGAACTGAGAACTGTTGCTTCTATTTTCTTTTTTAAAAAACAATCTTTTAAATAAAAGATGACTTATTTAGTATTTATTTATTTGAAACTCAGAGTTACAGAGAGGTAGAGAGACACAGAGAGATCTTCCATCCATGGTTCACTCCCCAGTGGCTGCAACATCCAGGGCTGAGCCAGGCTGAAGCCAGGAGCCAGGAGCTTCAATGGGTCTCCCATGTGAGTGGCAGGAACCCTGCTTTTCTTAGGCCGTTAGCAGGGAGCTGGATGGGAAGTGGAGCAGCTGGGACTCGAACCGGCATCCACAGGAGATGCTGGCATGCAGGTGGCAGCTTTATCCATTATACCACAATGCCTGCCCCTGATCCTTGTTTGAATCATTCAGCATAGTACCTGGCTCATTGTAGGGGATTGATACGTGAAATGAATGAATGGCTGAATGGTAGAGATCTAAGTTGTATGCATGGTGGACTAGCCCTTTGTTGATGCCAGTGAAACTTACTAATCTTAAATAGTTAGGGATGTTAAAAAGATAAAGTTTTGCAGGGCCAGTGCTGTGGCACAGTGGGTTAAAACCCTGGCCTGAAGCGCCAGCATCCCATATGGGCACCAGTTCGAGTCCCAGCTGCTCTACTTCCAATCCAGCTCCCTGCTAATGTGCCTAGGAAAGCAGCAGCAGAAGATAGCCCAAGTCCCTGGGCCCCTGTGCCCACATAGACACTAGGAAAAAACTCCTGACTCTGGATCAGCTCAGCTCCTGCCATTGCAGCCATTTGGGGAGTGAACCAGCAGATGGAAGACCTCTCTCTCTGGGTCTACCTCTCTCTGTAACTCTTTCTTTTTGGCCACTGTCTTTCAAATAAATAAAATAAATATTAAAGACAGTTTTGCTAAAATGTTTTGTAGTTAGAAGAACAATGATAATTTTTAATATTGTTACATAAAATGGCTTATAGATGAATTTGGGATCAGGTGGGTTATAACAATAAAATTGTGCAGCTCTATTGTGAATTTTACCAAATATTTTGGGGCAAATATGAAAGATGGCTACAGAGAAGTAAATGCAAGCATTTAAGAAAAATTACTACTTGTAGTGGTCTTTTTTTTTTTTAAAGATTTATTTATGTATTTGAAAGGCAGAGTTACAGAGAGGCAGAGACAGACAGAGAGAGAGAGATCCTCTACCTGCTGGTCCACTCCCCATATGGCCACAAGGGCCAGAGCTGAGCTTATCCAAAGCCAGAAGCCAGGAGCCAGGAGCTTCCTCCAGGTCTCCCATGCTGGTGCAGGGGCCCAAGCACCTAGGCCATCCTCCACTGCCCTCTCAGGCTGCAGCAGAGCTAGATTGGAAGTAAAGCGGTGGGTCTCGAACTAGTGCCCATATGAGATGCTGGCACCTCAGGCGGTGGCCTTACCTACTACACCACAGCACCGGCCCCTGTAGTGGTCTTGAGGATCCTCAGCTTACCCACTAACTCATTACTTTCTTGGGTAGAAAAGTTTGCAAAGATTGATGTGAGTCTGACTTCTAAAATCTAGTGCTCATTAATTGTGTGATCTTGAGTTTACCCTCCAGCTTTGGGGTTCTGATTAGTAATATGAGCATGGCAAATCTATGTGAGCTTAAGAGATGCACAAGAGAGCATGGAGGGAGAGAAGTACAGAAAGAGTGTGATGCAGAGCAAGTTCAGTAAATAGTTCGCAGGTGAAGAAATCCCGAGAGTGGAGTTAGGGAGGTATTTTTTTTTTTTAAGGTTTATTTATTTGAAAGGCGAAGAGAGAGAGAGAGAGAGAGTCTTCCATCTGCTGTTTCACTCCCCAGATGGCCACAACAACCAGGGCTGAGTCCATCTGAAGCCAGGAGCCAGGAGCTGCTTCTGGGTCCCCTATACGGCTGCAGGTGCCGAAGCACTATAGATACAGCATTGTTGGGGCTATTTTACCCATACCCTCTTCATCTTTCAAGATCTCTATCCTCTGTTAAGGTCAGAGATAAAGGGTATTGAAAGTATCATGGTTGTTGACTTGTCTATAAAAACTAGCTACCCCCAAAGGCAGCTGGAATGGCTGGGGCATAAGCAGGTGTCTTCTGTTGGAAGATTTATGGATAATGTTCTGGCATTTGTCAGGAGAAGGCTGGTGGGGCTGGCACTGTGGCACAGTGGGTTAAGATGCTGCTTGTGATGCCAGCATCTCATATCAGAGTGCTAGTTCCCATCCTGACTGTTCCACTTCCAATCCAGCTCCTTGCTAATGTGCATGGAAAAGCAGCAGATGATGGTCCCTGCCACCCACATGAGATGTGTATGAAATTCCAGGCTCCTGGCTTCAGCTTAGTCCAGCCTCAGCTGTTGTAGTCATTTGGGAAGCAACTCGGGATGAAAGATCTCTCTAAAAGAGAGATAATTCTTCAAGAGAAGGCTGGTATCCAGCAGTGTAATACATTTTAAATAGTGTTACTATTTAACAGAGGGTTACTTAAAAAAAGTGGCATTAAAAGGTAATGTGCAGTTTACAAGAACTTTTGGAACAGCCTTATGTTCTTTTCATTTTCCCAACCATTTAAAAGTGTAAAAACCATTTTTGGGCCACCCAAAAACAGGTGGCCAGGTGAATCTGGTCTGGAGGCAAAAGTTTGCTGACCTCCCTTCTAGAACCTAGTATGGAAGAAAAACAACAGCAGTAAGAAAACTCTGAATATTAAATGCCCTGCAATTCAAGATGCCTCAATGCATTCACTAAAACTAATGCAGAAAGTTAGGGAGTGTGGGGAAAAAATGCATAAAAGATTTTGATACTTCAAGTTCCCATTCCCCATAAGCACAATGTTATAAGGTTTAAAACCCAAACTAGTTACCACAGCAGTGTTCTCAAACTTGTTTTTTTTTTTTTTTGCAGTCAGCAAGTTCACTATTTTATTAAAGTCACATAAATGATTTGACAAAAGTACACATTCGAATGCCATCACTGGTTTGTTCTAACGCACGGTGAATTACTAGAATACAACAAGGCGACTCCCGCACACGGAGGACTGCAGGGAGGGTGCGTATTCTCAAGGACAGATCTCTCCAGTAGGTTAGGCCAGGCAGACTTTACTCCCCAAGGATGTGCCTCTGCAAAGATTGGTTAGGAAAGTGGAGGGCTTTTTTTTTTTTTTTTTTCCTCTCTCAATTATTATGCAACAACAAAAAAGGCCATGCACAAGTTTTACAACACCTGATAAAAAAGATACAGAACCTGGTTCAAGTCACCAACTCAGCAAGCTTGCGTCTTCACTCCGTCATTTTTTCTGGTTAGGCCGCTCATGCCGTGACTCACTCCTAAATGAAAGGCTGTTAGTACTTCAGGAATGCTCGCCCCTGCGCACACAGCAAGACACACGCCCCGTCACCACCAAGTCACTGCCCCTTCCCTACACAGTAACGCAAAAGGACACACCACAAACCTGGGACTAGAGACCACATTTATTTTACAGTTTTAAAAACTAATCTATCACCACTATCAATGTAGGATTTCTGTCAGACCCTGTATTCAGGGGAGGGGATCTGTACCAGCCAGCCCGTGAGAAGATTTGGGCAAGTCTGCCAGAAGCATGTGCGAGAGCCCTGCCACGGGACAGACACAGCGAGGCGCCTTCTCCTTTCAAGAGAAGCTATCCAGGACACGGCTGTGCGTCTTCAGAGAAGCAGCGAACACACAGCTTACCATCTTCTGGACTAAAAACTTCTCACACAGAGAAAGGCAGACTTTCGCTTTCTTTAACCCCTTTCAAAGTTAGAGTAGAATCAGTGAGGAAAGCAGGAGCCTGGCTAGTCTGAAGTGGAACAGTTAAGGTTTTTACAGATAATCGACCATGAAAACAAGCCCAGTGCGCTCTCCCACCTACTCACTGGTTCGACTGTCGGCTGCTTCTAAACCAGCCAGCAGTACTTACCCAAGGTACAGCAACTCAAATCCGCACCCCACCCCATCCCCCCAAAATGCTTCTCATTGAGTTACCCAGAATGGTCTTATTCAGAAGGTAGCCGCCTCAGTTGTGCTGGGAACCCTAACAGGGTGTTGCTCCCTGGAAATGTTGATTTTTCAAAAACACTCGTCAAGCAGTCAGCATTAGGGAGCTGCTGCCTCCAAATCCGATTTCACATCAAACAATGCTGTTATACCTAGCTACAGGCTCACTGTTAGCCACCATTAATCAACTATTAGTACGTGAAACGAACCGTTCTCAGGAAAAAGGCCTACAGATAATCCACTTTTCAGCTAGTCTATTAAAAGTTCCCACAGCAATGAGCCTTAGGTAGGTGGGCTGTGGCCCCACTAGAGCAGTCCAGGGTAGACTGAATAAGCTCACGTTGTCACAATCGGTTCTTATGTGAAAATGTCCCCCTTCTGCACCAGTGAAAGGGGTGGATTTGTTGCACACTCACTGAGTTAGTAATTTTAACTCCAGAGTTCAATTTCACCAACTCTACTGCAAGTGTGAAGCCCACTTAAGTGAGGGCTGGCCAATATAAAGCATCCACCCAGGCCTCTAGCTCATCCAGATCTATAGGACGAAGAAGAAATAACACATCAAGCAGGACAGAGAAGTTCTGAGCGAATCCGTAATGCTCTCCAGGAAGGGTTACAATTCAAAGCAGATTCCTACCAATAATAGAAGTCAAATGACAACAGTGGCTGCACAGTGGAGTCAGCTTAGAGTTCATAGTGAGCTGAGGTGTAAACTATCACCTTATGTATTTTCCTTTTAAAACAGCAAACAAACAAAAGACTAAGTTTGGGAAGGGTTTGGCTAAACATACTTTTAAATAATTCTACCAAAAAATTAAAAAAAACAGGCATGTAGATCACTTGTTTCAAGAATGCTTTTATACAGGTGTTTCACAAAACATTGGTTTTACAAGACAGAATTAGATCTTCAGCAAGGGAGCACACAATGTACTACTGTACTACAGTTAAAAAAATCTAGTTACCATTAGCACAGTTCATATGTAATTCACTCTCTTCGATTCTTTCTCCATCCTTGTCAGCTTTCCAATCAGCACAGTTTCACCTTCTCCAGCATAATCTTCCCTCTTCCACAACACTGAGAAACATTACATTTTGATGTCTGAATAGGTACATAGTCGGTAGCTTTATTTTGTAACTAATGTCTTAAATAGCGCTGGTCCTGGGTAGCTGAAGGGATGAAATGTGTTTCTAAAACATGCAACATTGTCTGATATTTCAAGTGTTTAAAAATCACACACATCAGTAATGCAGCCAACTGAATACCAAGTATCACAGCCATTCCCCCAGAATGTCCAACAAGCAGGCCTTGTACTGTGAAGAACAAAGGGTCTGGTCCGAGCCGTGGAAAAGGCACGATTCACTTGCCTTAAGGAAAAGCGCATTTTCTCCTTCAGGCCACGGAGAGCTGCCGAGAGCAGGCCACAGGATCTCCCTGACTCACACTAGCAGGAGCAAGGTTGGGTAATTCTCAAATTAGGGCTCACATACCGTCCTTTAAGCCATCCTAAAAAAGCCTCTTTTATAAAATCTCATGTTAGGAAATCACGTATCTATCAACAGGGAAGAATTGACCATCAAAGCATTCCTAACTGAAGCAAGAAGACAGCCAAAAGTGTTAACAACAGAGCTGTAAAAGTATCTTACATCCTGGAGGGAAAAAGTGTCAAACTTGCTTTCTAAGCGGTGTTTCCTTCCTTCCCATGGTTCTCAGGGCCAGGCAAGTGGAAGCAACACTGTCGTTGGGGGAAGGCTGCTGGGAGAGGGCCAAAGAATCTCTAGAACCATGGTTCTTGAGTGTGGTCCCTGGCAAGCAGCATCAGCAAGAGGACTTGTAAGGAATGCCCATTCTCAGCCCACTCCAGACCTGCCCGGCGCGGAGCCCCCAGCAGCTGGTTTTTAATCAAGCCGGGTGGTTCTGATGCCCACTAAACTCTCAGATGCGCTGCTCCAAGGCATCATTACCTACACCTGGAGAAGGGATTGAGCACCCACGTGAGCCGTGAAAGCCTGCGCTCATAAAGGGCCTCGTCCTCCAGCGCTCAGAACTGTGGGGAACGGCGGCTTTGACCCCTGAGGCTAGAGAGTGGGTTTCCACAGGAAGATCTGGAAACGGTACTCAGGGCTCGGCCTTCTGGAGGTCAAGGGGTGCACTTCCATCGGCGGGGCACCCGTGGATCCTAGAAGTAGAAAACGCCACTCCACACGCCGCAGGAGAGTTTTCGGCCTCTTAGGACAATTGACCGTGGCGTTTGCGCATGGCAGCACCCAGCAGCTTTCCCTCCAATGTTTCTCCAGCTTTCCCCAAAGTCCGCTGGGGAGACTGTGTCCTGGGCCCCCCAAGGGAGGTGCCGGGAGCTTCCCGACCTCACAAGCGGTGTTTGTGATGTCACCACCATCTCAAGGCGTGCTCCTCCTGGCTTTGGTGATGTCATAGAGGACCCGTGATCCCGGGCCCTGGGGCTTCCAGGGGCTGGGGAGGCCGCACCAGGCTAGTGGGACCGGGCGGTGTGCAGGGAGAGGCCCCCCCAGGCTCCGTGCTGCTCCCTCGGCGCGCAAGGCCAGCTCCGGGAAGGGAACGGAGGACAAGACTTTACAAGAGGGCCACTTGGTTTTCTTTCGTGTGAATGTTCAGAATCTCTGCCAAGGCCCTTGAGATTTAGCGTGCTCCCTCCTGGGCTGTTGGGGTCTACAAGCAGCTGCCGCTGGGGGTGCTCTGAGGGGACATCAGGGCCTCAGGATGGCCCCTGTGAAGAGGAAGTGCATCTGCGACCTGTGCTCTTGCGGGTAAGGAGGCTGCGCCCAGCGCAAGGCTGGGGAAGCCTGGCTTTTCCGACTCCGGAGCCAGGCAGGGCGTTTCCCACAAAGCGGGGCTGGGGCCTCAGCCTGCGGCTTAGCTAGGAGCGCAGGTGGACTCACCCACCTGTCGCTGTTGTCAGCTTGCAGCGCCTGCAGCCAGCACTTCATGTGCTGGGCTTGAATTGAAGCAGGTGAATGGAGCTGTTCCCAGGGCTTTCCTTGTGTCAGAGCTGCAGGAAGGTTGAAAGTGGGCCCAGCCCTGGCACAGCTTGTATCTCTTCCTTGCAGCCCAGAGAGTGTCATGGACCGAAAACACAGGCCAGCTTTGCTTCTTTTGTGCTAGGGTGCTTCTTTAAGGACCCAGGTTGGGAAGATAATTTCTTTAAAAAAATTTTAAAGTGACTTTTACTTTATTAACTTATTTGAAGGTTAGAATTACAGAGACAAGGAGAGCCAGAGACCGAGATCTTGCATCTGCTGATTCATTCCCCAAATGACGACAACCACCTGGGCTGAGCCAGGCCAAAGTCAGGAGTTTAACCTGGTTCTCCCACGTGGGCAGCAGGGGCCCAGGCACAGTGTTTGGGATAGAAATGTGTAAGACAGTGCTTCCATCTTTGCACAGATGGGATGGCAGGAAAGCTCATGAAGAGGGTACACAGTGAGACATCTCCTCTTGCCCCCGGCAGGCGCCTGACTTACCTGGATGCCCCTTCTCTGCCTCTATTCCCTTCTGTTCCTGCAAAAATTCTCTCAGACGTGGAGACTGTCCTGGAGTGTGTTCTCCTTTCCTTCTCCCCCTCTTGGTTTCAATCGGGAGTCTCCGGTTTGGACCTCACATCCCAGCCTTTTCTGTTCTTCGATTTCAGTCTCCGTGCTTGTTGATGCGTCTGGCTGCCTCGTGACCCTCCGCTTGGAGCCGTCTCCCACTAGCTGCCCCTCGCATGTGAACCATCATTTAACTGTTTCCAGAGTCTGGTCCTTTCCTCTTCGCGATCTTTCTTAGAATGGTTCTTTGCCTGGCTCTTTTTTGTTAGGTTTGGAAACTGCCCCTAACACCTTGCTAGCTTTACCCACTGTGATTTCTTTGCTTGGAACCACTCTTCCAGCTGGCTTTGGGTCTTCTGATTGGCCCTCCCTGTTCCTTACCATCGCCCTTCCTTTCTCCCAATTGCCTACGTCCCTCTTCCTGCTGCCCGACCTTTAAGGCCCTGTTTCTATTGCAAGGTTCCCATTAGCCCAGCTCTGTAGGGCCCTGTCAAAGAGACCCTGCTCTGTGTTACTTGTTTCTGATTGTGCCTGCCTGCTTCACAGCTCCCATGGACTGTGTACTCTGGGAAAGCAGAAACCATGATTTCCAACTGTGTGTTTTTAATACTGAAACATTTCTCTCCATATAGCTATCAAAATATCTTTTTGAACGAATGTTTTTTGCTTGTTAAGGTTAGTAACATGCCAACAATGGATTAGAGATACAAGACTTGGAGTTGTGCTATCTAGTAGAGTAACCACATGTAGCAATTTCATGTCGATGTCGATGAATTAAAAGGAAATACAATCATAACTTGTTATAATTGTACTAGCTTATTTCAAGTATCAGTAACCAGATGAGTCTGGTCTCCCACGTGGTTGGCAGGGACTCAAGTACTTGAATCATCATTGCTGCTGCTGGGATCTGAATTTCAAGGAGCTGGAGTTGGGAGCCAGAGATGAATATCAAATCCAGGCATTCTGATATGGAATACTTTTTTAAAATTTTTTTATTAATTTGAAAGAGCTACACAAAGGGGGAAAGAGAGGGAGAGACTGATTCTTTCATCCCCAGATGGCCACAATGGCCAGGGCTGGACCAGGTAGGAGCCGGAGCTTTTCCCAAGTGGGTAGCAGGGGCTGGGATCTTGGGCCATCTTCTGCTTTTCCTAGGCCATTAGCAGGGAGCTGGATTAGAAGTGGAGCAGCTGGGACTTGAGCCAATGCCCACATGGGATGGAAGAGTTGGAGGCAGCGGCTTTACCTGCTACACCACAGTGCCTGGGACATGTTTTCTTAACTGACATGCAAAGCACTAGGCCAAATACCTGCCCCCCTCCCCCTTTTTAAAAGATTTTGTGAGAGGTAGTTATAGATAGTGAGAGGGAGAGACAGAGAAAGGCCTTCCTTCTGCTGGTTCACTCCCCAATTGGCCACAAAGGCCAGAGCTGCGCCGATCCAAAGCCAGGAGCCAGGAGCTGCTTCTGGGTCTCCCAAGTGAGTGCAGGGGCCCAAGGACTTGGGACATCCTTCATTGCTTTTTCAGGCCATAGCAGAGAGCTGGATAGGAAGAAGAGCAGCCAGGACTAGAACCAGCGCCCTATGGGATGCCAGCTCCACAGGTGGAGGATTAACCTACTGCGCCACAGCGCCAGCCCCCCTCCCCCTCATTTTTTACAACTGGTGATTTGTGGAGACCCTTGAGACTGCTAGGGAGGGTAGGATTCCTTTGTCTTCCTAAGGTTTTTTTGAAGAATGCTTTACTGTCCTTTAAGCTGTACCTTGTGAGGACGCTTATGGGGAGGCTATGAGGATGCTCAGAGGGCTGGATCAGAAGGTTTCCATCTGCAAAAAGGCTGTCTAGAGATTTCTGGGGAGATGGCACCTTCAATGGGCAGCTCTCCTGGAGCAAGTTCTTAATTTTGACCACAAGATGGCAGCCTTCTCCTGATCAACTCTGGTTAAACCAGCCCAATCTAAGCGGAAAACAAAACCTATGATCTGGCTGTTTTTGAGTTTCATTTTTGTTTTTAAATAGGTTTACTTTAAGATTTCTAAATGGGCAACTAAGAGTTTCAGGCGTGGCAGAGCTCAGAAAGGTGGTATACCTTCAGGAGTAGATAATAGGTTACTAAGTAAAGGTGTTGCAACTATTAAAATCTACAGAGTCTGTGGTTCACTGCCTTCGACGCGGGCTTCCCATATCGGAATCCCACCTGCTCTGCTGATCCAGCTCTCTGCTATGGCCTGGGAAAGCAGTGGAAGATGGCTCAAGTGCTTGGGCCCCTGCACCCACGTGGGAGACCCGGATGAAGTTCCAGCTTTGCAGAGTGAAATCACAGATGGAAGATCTTTCTGTCTCTACCTCTCTCACTCTGCCTTTCAAATAAATAAAAAATTTAAGATTCTAACTGCTTGTAAAATCTATTAGTGATCCTTGGGTAAAAAAAACAAAACACATGTATTATATTGTATGTGGCTTGAGGTTCTTCTCCATTGTAGCTCTCTCCCTTCCTTTCCTTGATAATCAAAATCTGCAAATTGAAATTACCATGAAATGTTAATCTCTTTTCAATAGAATCAGCACTAAATAAGCAACAATAGTCATAAATTATGGAAATAAGTAAGAAATTTAAAACTGACTTATTTGAAAGGCAGAATGACATGAGAGAATGAATATGTTCCATCTGCTGGTTCTCTCCCCAAATGGCTGCAATGGCTGGGGATGGGCCAGGCTGATGCCAGGATTTTAGAACTCCATCTGGAACTCCAACATGGGTGGAAGGAGTCCAAGTACTTGGGCCATCTTCCACTGCTTTCCCAAGGGCATTAGCAGGGAGCTGAATCAGAAGCAGAGCAGCCAGGACTCCAACTGGCGCTCTCATATGGGATGCTGGTGACACAGGCTGTGGCTTAACATGCTGCACCACAACTCTGGTTCCAGTTTTTTAAATCAACCTGCCACTTGATAATAGAGCTATTTGGTGGTAGTAGTGGTTGCTTTGAGTGACCCTACTTTTGTAGATGAGGGAATGTTTCTTTTAAGATTTATTGATTTTATTTGAAAGTCAGTTACACAGAGAGGAGAGGCAGAGAGATCTTCTATCAGCTGGTTCACTCCCCAGGTGGCTTCAATGGCTGGAGCTGCGCCGATCAGGAGCCAGGAGCCAGCAGCTTCTTTGGGTCTCCCACATGGGTGCAGGAGCCCAAGGACTTGGACCATCCTCCACTGCTATCCCAGGCCATAGCAGAGAGCTGGATTGGAAGAGGAGCAGCCGGGACTCGAACCAGCACCCATATGGGATGCCGGTGCTTCAGGCCAGGGCATTAACACATTACACCACAGTGCCGGCCCCAGGAATGTTTCTAATTATACCTGAGTATTCCTGGAATTCCCTGTTGAATAAATGCTACCATTAATAATTACAGTAACATACAATATTAATTTTTTTAAAAAATTATTTCATTTATTTGAAAGAGTTAAAGGGAGAGGCAGAGGAAGAGAGCTTCCATGTGCTGGTTCACTCCCCAGATGGCTGCAACAGCCAGGGCTGGACCAGGCCGAAACCAGGAGCTTCTTCTATGTCCCCCACATGGGTTCAGGGGCCCAAGGAGTTGGGCCATCATCTGCTTCCCCAGGTGCGTTAGTAGGGAGCTGGAACCGAAGTGGAGCAGCCGAGACTTGAACTGGTGCCTGTGTTGGATGCTGGTGCTGCAGGCTGTGGCTTTACCTACAATGCCAGCCCCCTAAGGTGTTTTGAAAAACTTAAAAGTACTTTCACAAACATAATCTGAGGGTCCCTTAGCATGAGAAGCATGACTTCATTTGGAAACTTGATTTCTTGATCTTAGCTTCTGTTTTTCCTTAGGATTTTTTTGTTTGTTGAGCATTCTTTACTGAATTACTAAATTTGAAATTAGGATGTTGGGTTGAGGGTGGCTGTAGAAAAAGTAAAATGTTAATTAGCTCTTCAAATCTGAAAGGCGGCTTAGTGGTCTCCAGCTCTTCTACAGATAAGGGGGTAGAAGCACTGTGATAAATTTTAATAATCTCATTTTGTTAAGTTGTACTCATGGTTGATGCTAATCAACCAAACTTTATCCATCTCCCACTGTGTGTCAGACACTGTGCTAGATGTTGGAATTCGCAGCATAGTGTTTAATCTTCAATGCACACCAGGCCGTTTGACTATAGATAACAACATGAAGTCTCTTTTTCAATGAGAAATATTATCTGGTATAAAAAAAGGTGTAATTGTAAGAGACTCTTTGTAAAGTAATGTAAATAGCAAATCTCTCTCCTGAGATTAAAATAAAATACCACTACTTCTCTAACATTCTTAAGATGGTTAATGAAGGGATTGATAAAGGTTACTTTTATATCTGATTATTTTATGGCTTACAGTGCACTATTTAAAAGATTTTGTGCAATCTTGCAGGAAATTCCAGGACTGGGTAATGTATCATGAAATATTTATGTAGCATTGGTAGTATGTGCAGCATTTCATAAAAAGGTGGTCCCGTAGAGGACTTGCAAATTGCTGAAAAGGATGTGGATTTGGCTCTTTCGTGGAGCCTGGGGAGGAAGGTGATCTCAGGGGCAGCCATGTATCTGCAACTTAAATCAGTTATGTTA
The DNA here is from genome assembly GCF_964237555.1 of Oryctolagus cuniculus. Taxonomy (NCBI): domain Eukaryota; kingdom Metazoa; phylum Chordata; class Mammalia; order Lagomorpha; family Leporidae; genus Oryctolagus; species Oryctolagus cuniculus. The sequence goes on along the minus strand of NC_091432.1, from coordinate 182,001,928 downwards.
ACCAGGGAGGAACTTGTTATTTTAATTTTGGAAAATATTTTCTTCACATTGATGGAAATTTCCTTAACCTTAGATTTTATTTTCTTAGAGTCTCTGTTACAAATTAGGAGGAAGGGAGAAAAAAAAATTGAGGACTTAGTTTGATATTACATGTTTCAAGAAGAATTCTTGTTTTTAATTTAAATAAAATTGACTTCATAAATTCAGATTAAGAAAAAAAGACAAAGAGCAGCCTTTCACACATACTTGCTGGAGCCTTTTTATCTTCAGCAGAATGCTGATAAAGATGCCAAGAGAAAGTCTTTCACCGTCACATTGGATTTTACTTTTATTATAGATTGCATAGTTTTGTGTTAAGCTATGTTATTTGTCCTCTAAGAATTATTGCCTTTAAAAATAGTTTGTTTTCTACTTGAAAGGCAGAGTGACAGAAGGAGAAACAGAGGTCTTTCATTTGTTGGTTCACTCCCCAAATGCTGAGAACTCCACTTGGGTCTCTCACATGGGCGGCAGGGGCCCAGGCACTCGAGGTATATTGTTTGCTTCCTCTAAGGATGTAGTAACAGGAAGCTGGATTGGAAGCTAATCAGCTGGGGCTTGGACTGGCATTCTGATGAGAGATGCATCCCAGGTGGTGGCTTAACCCACTGCACCACAATGCTTGCTCCAAATTACTGCCTTTTTGATATTGGAATTAATGCTTAGTTTTTCATTTGATGGGGGTGTCTTCAAAAAGTTTCTGTAAAAATGGATAATATGAAAACCGTATGGATTTCAAGACTTTCTATACCAAAATGTATCTTTTAATTCCATTTCCATGAATTTTTTGAAGTACCCTCATAAATACCTTTCATGTCTGTAAAATTTTTAAAATTTTTGATACTATGAAATTAGAGCACAATGTAGTAATAGTTAAAATTAGAGCAGTTACAGCGGTGGGGATGTTTGATGTAGCAGTTAAGATGTTGCTTAGGACACTCACAATCCATCTCAGTGCCTGGGATGAGTCCTGGCTCTCCTCCCAATTCTCACTCCCAACAGACACTGTGGGAAGCGGCAGTAGTTGCTCAGGTGGTTGAGTTCCTGCCACCATTATGAAAGACCTCGATTGAGTTCTGGGTTCCTAGGCTTGACCTGGCCGGGCCTGGGCTGTTGTAGGCCTGTGGAGAGTGAATTAGCAGAGGGGAGATCTGCCTTTTAAGTAAGTCTAAAGATAAATAAGTCCCCACAGTAGCAACGAACTAGTCAGCTGAAGAGTGTGCAAATGCATCAGTTTAGAGAATCCTTGTTCTAATTTCATTCTGTGATAAACGGATTTTTTAAAGATTTTTTTTTTTGATTTGAAAGAGTTACACAGAGAGGAGGAGAGGCAGAGAGGGAGAGGGGGGGAGGGAGGGAGGGAGGGGGAGGGAGAAGGAGGTTCTCCACCCACTGGTTCACTCCCCATTTGGCCGGAAGGGTGCGAGCTTCGCTGATCCGAAGCCAGGAGCTTCTTCTAGGTATCCTATGTGGTGCAGAGCCCAAGGACTTGGGCCATCTTCTACTGCTTTCCCAGGCCATAGCAGAGAGCTGGATCGGAAGTGGAGCAGCCAGGACTCGAACTGCCCATATAGGATGCAGGCACTGCAGGCAGTAGCTTTGCCTGCTACGCAACAGCACCAGCCCCCAAAGCAGTTTTAAACTCGATTCCCTCCTCAGCTTTTTTTTTTTTTTAAAAAGATTTATTGATTTGAAAGACAAAGTTACAGAGAGGTAGAGGCAGAGAGAGAGGTCTTCCATCCACTGGTTCACTCCCAAATGGCCGGAGCTGGGTCGATTCAAAGCAAGAAGCCAGAAGCTTCCCCCAGGTCTCCCATGCAGGTGCAGGGGTCCAAGCACTTGGGCCATCTTCTATTGCTTTCTCAGGCCATAGCAGAGAGCTGGATAGGAAGTGGAGCAGCCAGGACTGGTGCCCATATGGGATGCTGGCACTGCAGGTGGTGGCTTTACCCACTATGCCACAGTGCTGACTTCCCCCACCCCCCAGATATTAAAGCAGTTATGATGGACATTCAGGTGACTTGTAGTTTATTTCAGAAGCCGAAATATTTCTTGGAGGAAAAGTAATATGCACATGAATGAGGCCCATAAAACAAGTGATGTAAAAGTTCGGAGGTGGGAGAAACCACTTTGAGCTGGGGGGCAGGGAAGGCTCTAGGAAGGGCAAGAGGCTTGCTTGGGTGAAGCTGGAGGCAGACTGGCTGCTCTCAAATCCCAGCTCTGCCACTTCTGTACTGCATGAGCTTGTGCAAGTCACTTCTCTTTCTGGTGGATAGGAATAGTGATCAGATCTTACTGTCAGGGAAGGCATGAAGGTTAGGTGGGCTGGGGGGCTATGCCAGCTGCTGGGGTATGGTGGTTGCAGAGATACTACACCCACAGGAGTGTGTGAGTGTGTGCAGTGAGATCATGCCAGAAGCTCTGTACAGACCAACTGCAGAGGGCCCTTCGCTGCCTCACGGTGTGAACTCTGTTCTGAAGGGCAGTCAGGGACATTGTGGATTAAAACAGTTTTCTCCCTAAAAGAAGTCTTCAGAAGAGCTTCTTGTCTTTCCCTTCCCTTCTTTTCCCCCAATATTGGTTTTAGGCCAAATTTTTGACCCTCCCCCTTTAAGATTTATTTGAAAGTAGGATAGAGATGATGGGATAATGGATTCTCCTTCACAGGGTATTGTGAAGATTGAGTCAGCATTAAGTAAGCAAATAAGACAATGCCTGGCACAGGTAAGAAGGCATAGATAAACATTACACGCAGGAGCCAAGCTGTGTTCTTGTCGATGCAGGGCAAGGAGGGGTGAACAAGACCTTGGCTCTCATTGAGACTTGCACTACAAGGAAAGATGTAAAACAAGTTAATCAACTGGCAGGTAGAGGAAAGTGTTCTGTGGATGATTAAATTAGGGGATATGCTTAAGTGCTTTGGGGCACGGTTAACTGGAGGATAGCGTTAATCTGCTGCTTACTTATTGAGAGGCCCTCTGACCTCTCTGGATGACTGACTCTGGCTTCCAGGTTCATACAACATTAACAAAGATGAAGCTTAAGTTTCTGTTGAATTTAGAACTTTCCAGGTCTTAAAAACCTTGACTCTGGGGTAAAGACATCTTCACGGCTTAGCATGTCCTGCTAGTCTGTCTTGCTGTTGTTTTTATTGGCTTGTTTAAAGTAATGGAAGATTCTATGATTGTTTCCCTAAAAGGAAAGGACAGTGTCTATATAGGGCTGTCCAGTGATCACTTAGCCAAATATACCATATATTTTAAGTATCCAGAATATCCAAAAGCTCTAATCTTAACAAGTTGAGTTTATAATTTAAGGAATTAGTTAAGTTTCTGCCTGTTTGTAGTTAATTAATTTTAGAAAGATTATCCTTTGCATGGTTATTTTTAAAAAAATATTTCCCCAAACTTATCCATTTTCTCTTCCAAGAACAATGCATTTCATGTCTGTTCTCCAAATAAAATTCGTACAACACCTGTGACAAGGGATGCAAAGAATTAATTGAATACCTCCTCGTTAGAAATGTTTCCAATGGGAGGGCAGCAGATAACCTTTGGGAAACAGTGTGGGACAGAGAGTAGGAATGCTCTGGTTCCAGTTCTGGGTTTGATGACTTGGGAGCTCTGTGAACTTGTTCAGGTCCTTGGACAACTCTGATCTTCAGTGAGGTGGTCCCGTATTCTGTGGTGGCCTTTGTCTAGGCCACAGAATTTCCATGTAAGGATTCTGAACCTGTCTGAAGAGGACTTTGGAAACCTCTGATGGTGACCTTGGAGAAGTGAGGGGGGGTTGGAATGGTGTCTTTCTGTTTCCAAATTACGGATGGGTTAGTTGGGATGTATGTCTTTGTTGTGCCCTATGGAGTCCCTGGGCACAGCCGATTCATTTTATTCTCAGAACTCTGATTTCCTCTGCATCTGGGTCATCTATAGCTGTCTGAGCCTAAGCTTCAAATCACTTCTGATTTTCAGGTAAGCAAAAATATTAACGTTTCATATACTGTTTGCAAATTCCTAAAGGAAAAGGAACTGGTTGGTCTCGTCTGTGACATGCTTTCTCTGGCATCCTTTCCATGAATCACCTGAGCTCTGGGAGGTGTGTGGTTATATAGTGAAAACCGGGCTTCTGGAGAAGGGGTTGTTTCATGTAACAGAGATGTGGAGAGTAGGAAAATAATCAGAGAGGGAAACAATCGGCATTCCAAGGACTCTTGCCAAGATCACAGTGCAGATGAAGTTAGTGAAAGATGGGTTGGATAACAGTATAATTAGGTGCTCGTTGAACAAGCAGGCTCAGAGAGTGTTGACTGATGGCTTTTGACCTATGGAACAATATCACTAGCTCCATGCCATATGACTTCATCATTAGCCTCTCTCTGTTCAACACTTTTTATCAAAATTCGAATGAAGACCTACACATACTCCATTCTTACCAAAAGAACTGAAAACGCCGTATGTGAAGAACATAGAAAATATGATAGATGACAGAATCAAGATTAAAAGTTACCTTGACAGGCCAGAATGTTGGGCCAAAACCCAAGCTAAAAGTTAACAAGGGTTAACAGGAAGTTCTACATTCAGGGCAGGAAATCAAGTACATATATTCATTTTTTCTTTCTTTCTCTGTCTTTAAGGTTTATTTACTTGAAAGGCAGAGTTACAGAGAGGGAGAGACAGATCTTCCATCCTCTGGTTTACTCCCTAAATATCTGCAGTGGTCAGGGCCGGGTTAGGCCTATGCTGGGAGCTTCATCTTGGCCTCTCACATGGGTGACAGGTGCCCAAGTGCTTAGGCCATCTTCTGCTGCCTTTCCTGGCACATTAGCAGGGAGTTGGATCGGCAGTGGAGCATCCAGAACCCAGTCCCATGCCTGTTTGGATGCTGGTGGTTTAACACACTATGCCACAACACTGGCCCTAAGTATATATATTCTTTTTTTTTATTTAATAAATGTGAATTTACAAAGTGCAGCTTTTGCATTATTGTGGCTCCCCCCACAACCTCCCTCCCTCCCGCAGCCCTCCCATCTCCCACCCCCTCTCCCATCCCACTCTTCATCAAGTTTGATTTTCAATTATCTTTGTATATAGAAGATCAACTTAGTATATACTAAGCAAAGATTTCAACAGACTGTGCCCACACAACCGCACAAGATATAGAGTCCTGTTCGACTACTAGTGTTATTAACTCTCATAGTAAAACACATTAAGGACAGAGATCCTACGTGGGGAGAATGTGCCCAGTGACTCCCATTGATTTAACAATTGACACTCTTATTTATGAAGTCAGTAGTCACCCGAGGCTCTTGCCATGAGCTGTCGAGGCTATGGAGGCCCCTTGAGTTCACCAACTCTGAACTTGTTTAGTCAAGGCCATATCACAGTGGAGGTTCCTTCCTCCCTTCAGAGAAAGGTGCCTCCTTCTTTGGTGGCCTGTTCTTTCTGCTGGGGTCTTGTTCACCGAGATCTTTCATTCAGGTGGTTTTTTTCACAGGGTCTTGGCTTTCCATGCCTGTGAGACTCATGGGCCTTTTAGCCAGATCCGAATGCCCCAAGGGTTGATTCTGAGGCTGGAGTGCTGTTTAGGACATCTGCCATTCTATGAGTCTGCTGTGTGTCCTGCTTCCCCCGCAGGATCATTCTCTCTTTTAGTTCTATCCTTCGTTATTTGCAGACACTGGTCTTATTTGTGAAATCTCTTCGACACTTACCCTACCTTTTCAATTATGTTAAGTACATATATTCTTAATGGGGGAGGTTTGTCCTGACCACAATTCATGAAAAGTTTTTGGATTTTATTTGCCCACAATGTTAATATGACTTAATGGTGTGATATGGCTGTGAAGCAGCATCAACTTAGTTTCTGGCTAAATGGAAGTTGGGTGTCCAGGTCAGCAGATGGGATTACATCATTGGATTTTGGCCTGGGCAGATTGCAACTGAAGGATGCTTTTCCATTTGGATATATTTTTAAGGGTACCAGCAGGTGTCCTGGAGGGCCAAGTTTTGGGGAATGCATTCTAGAAATAAGAAAATCTAAGTTGACAGGATATGAAGAGATGGATTGATGGCCAACTAGCACTGGGAAGCTGTACTCTGCAGTAGATGGGTTGTATGTTCTGGGTTGTTCAGAGGGTAGAGCTAAGACCAGTGTGGTCACTTTACGAAAACTGACTTGGGGTTAATACCAATAAAGAAGAATTTTGGAGCAGTTAAAACCATAATAACTTGAAGTGGACTTTCTGTGACCCTTGAGCTGGGTGTGTGCCTGTTGGGATGCTGTGGGAAGGATTCCTGCTTTGGGCAGGAGGTTTGACAAAATGATCTCCAGGGTCTCCTTCAACACTGGAAATCCAGATTTCTGGAAGGAAAGAAGAGCATTTATTTTAATACGATGATTGAACTTGAAAGGCTACTACAGAGCAAAGAACTATGGGTGCATGTGATATGTGGATAAGCTGAGATCCATATGTGCCTGGAAAACCAAGGAAGTTCAGAGGTTTCCCAAGTCGTCTAGAGTTAACGTATAAAGCACATGTGCAGACTTCAGTCTGCTTCTACTGTCACTCTGCCTTTTCACTTGGTGCCCTTGCTTTTCCAAGAACCCTTTGATAACCTTCAGGTAGTATTTTAAAAAAACTTCATCAGTTACTTTAACAATCTTCCTTGATTATGACTACATGTGGCAGTTGACAATAAAGAGACTTTTGTGGGCTAGCCTGGGACTCTAGTTACCAGGGGAAATGGATTTCAAGCTTCCAACAGCCAGTGAGTGCATGGACTTGGGAAGCATGTTCCATTGCAAAGCTGCAATGACCCATGTTTCTCTCTTCCCTTATGATGTCCCACTTGACACTCACCTTGGAGCCTTTTTCTAAACCAGGCTCTGGTCTTGGAAGCTTTCCCTTACTCTTTGCTGCCAACCATGGCAGGTCCTGAAATTCTAACACCTCTATGAGTCAAGCCCTTTCCATTTCTCTTCCATTGCTCTATCTAGAAATGGGTTTTATTAAGGTACATTCTTCTCCAAAAGGAATTTGAAGAATCATAAATAACTTCACATGACAAAAAAAGAACCCTGATGAATAGTTCCATGCCGTCCACGCCAATAGTGCGTTTATGTGCATGCTCTGAATTATCACTGAGTAAGGATTTAGGATTTGGGTTTTGGTGTCCCTGGCTGCTGAAGTTTTCAGTCCCTACATTATAAGGTGTTAAGGACTAGGAATGGATAGATGATGATGCAGGTACTAACAAAAGCTACAATTGTAGTTATTCAGGATTCTTGGTTCCTGCAACTGAAATAGACATAGGCCGATCTAAGCAGGCTTAAATAAGCGAAGGGTTGTAGAGAAGATTGCAGATTTGCTGGGGAGTCTCTAGAGAGCCAAGATGGGAAGAAGGGCTTATGCAGGACAGGCCTGGAGACCAGCATCACAGCCCACATCACTCTACAGAGACCATCTGGTGAACACCCTGCTGACGCCTGCTTTGGATTCAGCAGGTTTGCAGCTGCAACAATGGCCACTGGACATAGTCCTGGCACCACCAATGTCCCTGGCGTGAATTCACTGTCACCCCAGTTTTTGGGAAGCCATCAGTCCTACATTAAAATTCCCAGTAAGGAGCTAGTAATTGGTCAAGCCTGAGTCACATGGTCAGGCCTCCCTATGGAAGTGGGGGCTCAGCAGATGTGTTTCACTTTTGGTTTGATAGACTATCATCATTTTTTTTTCTTTTTTCTTTTTTGGACAGGCAGAGTGGACAGTGAGAGAGAGAGAGAGACAGAGAGAAAGGTCTTCCTTTGCCGTTGGTTCACCCTCCAATGGCCGCCGCGGCCAGCGTGCTGCGGCCGGCGCACCGCGCTGATCCGGTGGCAGGAGCCAGGAGCCAGGTGCTTTTCCTGGTCTCCCATGGGGTGCAGGGCCCAAGCACCTGGGCCATCCTCCACTGCACTCCCTGGCCACAGCAGAGGGCTGGCCTGGAAGAGGGGCAACCGGGACAGAATCCGGCGCCCCGACCGGGACTAGAACCCGGTGTGCCGGCGCCGCTAGGCGGAGGATTAGCCTAGTGAGCCGCGGCGCCGGCCCTGATAGACTATCATCAAACGTGGACTTCAGATGCCAGGAAACTAAAAATGGCCAGTTAAATAATTTGTTCACATTTCTGTGTTCGCTCAAGGTTCAACTTTGGTTGGAGCAGCATTCCTCATCTGTGGCACATAGGGATGTCTCTGGGGTCTGTCCTAGGCTCTGCAGGATATTTAGCTGTGTTCCTGACCTTTATCTACTAGATGTCAAGTGGCTCCCACCGAATTTTGACAAAAATGTTTCCAGGGACGGGAGTGGTGACATATTGAGTTAAGCTGCTGCTTGAGATGCCTACCTCCCATATCAGAAGGCAAGTTTGAGTCCTGGCTGCTCCACTTCTGAACTAGCAGCTCCCTGCTGATGCCCCTGGGAAGCAGCACATGATGGATCAAGTGCTTGGGCCCCCGCCACCTATATGGAAGACTCAGATTGAGGTCCAGGCTCCTGGATTTGACCTGGCCCAGCCCTGAGTGTTAAAGGTATTTGGGGAGTGAACCAGTGGATAGAAGATCCATTTCTCTGTTTATTTTCATCTACTTGAAAGATAGAAATAGAAACATTTAAACATATTTCTGTACATTGCCAAATATCTCCTGGGGAGGACAAACTTATTCTTGGTTCAGAATACTGGATTAGAGACATTCTTAAGTCACAGATGATGATTTAATAGCTTTACAGTAATGGCTTTATCACAGGAAAATCTTCTTGCTTTTTAAGGTTCATTTGAAAAGGAAGCAATGGGGGTGGAGTCGGGGTGGGGGGAGGGTGGCAGTGGCGGCGGCGAGGTAGAAAGAGAATTACTTTCATCTGTTGGTCCACTCTCCAAGTAGTCAAAACAGTCAGGGCTGGTGCAGCCAGAAGCCTGGAGCTCCATCTTGGCTTCCCCATGGATGGCAGGGGTTCAAGTACTTGGGCCACCACCTGCTGTCTTTCCAGGAGCTTCACCAGCAGTTATTGGAAGCAGAGCATTCGGCCTTTTGGCCAAGATCAGTGTGGAAGCAGAGCGGCTGGGACTTGACTGGCACTCCCCTAGAGGATGGGTGTGTTACAGGTGGTGGCTTAACCCTCTGTGTCATGAGGCCAGCCCCCACAGGAATATCTTACACTGTTGTCCTTGGAGAGACAAAGCTTTTCCCACTATGGAACTTTTCATCTATGTCTGAAATGCCCGTGTTCTCAACTTCGACTGTACCTATGAGTCTACAGAGGAGCTATCTGAAGGGTGCACATCTCTGAGCCCTGAGTCCTGACACTGATCTTGTGGGTCTGAGGCCCAAGAATCTTGACAATTTTGACAGCTAACTCTGATCTGAAGCAGGTGGGTGCTAGGCCATGCTTTAGGAACACATGGCTACTTCGTTGGTGCTGGCCTCAAAAACTGAAGGCAGGTGTTTCCTCAAGGAGAAGAGATGCAGCTTGAAGACTTTCAAATCCATCTGGTTGACTAACAGGAAGTAAGACGAAGATGCTGTCTGTTCTTAGAGTCTCTTGGAACTAGCTTTGACAAGTAAGGCCAGCACTCATCACCCCAACGGCCTCTCATCATCACCCTCCACACCCCGTCAGTGTCAGTAAGAAGTATTTTATTCCTAGCTCTGCCTTTTCTTCTTGGGAAAGGACTTTTTACTCTCATAAGCATTAGTTGGGTCTCTCAAGGAAATTTTAAGGCTTTTCTGCTCTCATGGTCTATCTTGGGATCTTTTTGGCTGGTGTCTTAAATGCCTGCAGGAGTGGAGAACACTGTCTATCAGCATCACTGGCATTATTTCTCCTGTGGGGCCTTGAAGGTGGGAGGGCTGACATTGTAATTGTGTACAGGGACAGCTGCGGTGGCCCTCCTGAGCCTCTGTCCTGTTCTCGGGGGAAGCCCTCAATCAAAGCAAGAAGATGCCATCCACTGCAGCATGCGGGTTTTTTTATTTTTTATTTTTTTAACTTTTATTTAATGAATATAAATTTCCAAAGTACAGCTTATGGATTACAATGGCTTCCCCCCCATAACGTCCCTCCCACCCGCAACCCTCCCCTTCCCCACTCCCTCTCCCCTTCCATTCACATCAAGATTCATTTTTGATTCTCTTTATATACAGAAGATCAGTTTAGCATACATGAAGTAAAGATTTCAACAGTTTGCTCCCACACAGAAACATAAAGTGAAAAATACTGTTTGAGTACTAGTTATAGCATTAAATCTCAATGTACAGCACACTAAGGGCAAAGATCCTACATGAGGAGTAAGTGCACAGTGACTCCTGTTGTTGACTTAACAAATTGACACTCTTGTTTGTGGCATCAGTAATCACCCTAGGCTCTTGTCATGAGCTGCCAAGGCTATGGAAGCCCCCTGAGTTCACCGACTCTGATCATATTTAGACAAGGCCATGGTCAAAGTGGAAGTTCTCTCCTCCCTTCAGAGAAAGGTACCTCCTTCTTTGATGACCCATTCTTTGCACTGGGATTTCACTCGCGGAGATCTTTTATTTAGTCCCCCCCCCCCCCCCCAGAGTGTCTTGGTTTTCCATGCCTGAAATACTCTCATGGGCTTTTCAGCCGGATCCAGCATGCGGGTTTTAAAGGAGTTTGGGTATTTCACTTGAGCTGCTAGCTCTGTTTACTCCAGCTGTAGCTGGGACTAGACACAGTGCCACTTCAGCTGGCAGTTTTTCCAACACTCGGATCATGTGACTTTACCAATTTGAAACCTGTGATGGTTCTTCATTGACTGGGGAACAGCTAATCCAAGCCCCTTCCTTTCCAGGCCATCCCTGTCATGCACCTGTATTCCAGGCTCACCAAACCACATTGACTACACCAACATCCTCTTTACTAACAGTTCTAAGTGGCACCTTGCATGCTAACTACCAACCTGGATTCCTGGATTGCAATTCACCAAGCTATACTACAGACTAACACAAACTAGGTGCCTGCTCATTGTGAAGTCCCCCGACTTTAAAAAGTCTGACAGTGCTGTAATCACATCTTAAATGGTGGTAGTCACCTCTCATCGTGAGATAGTGTGGGTTCTTGCTGCAATGTTCATGGAGAAAGGTAAAGGGAAAAACCACTTGAAATGCTACCCTCCTATTTTCCACAAGAGGGCACTCGAATCTCTAAGAAAGTAGAAGGAACTGGGTTTGCCAAAACTGCCAGCTGGACTTTGCTCCTCAGTTCCTGGTTAAGCGTGTGTCTAGGCACCCACCTGCATTTTGCCTGCTGAATGTGCGTGCAACCTGCAGTGTGCCATTGTGATCTTCACATTCACAAGCTTGCACGTGGCAGGGTTCTCTGCTGAGATCTGCACCCAATTCATCAGAAAGCCAGTTTGATGGAAAAGCGTGCAAACGGGGCCTTTTGGCTGTCCACCTTCTAGAGCTGCCTTCCAGTGAGGTGCAAGTCAGATGAGGCAGGGATTTTTTTTTCTGGGAAGAAAAGCCTGACCTGCAGCACAACCTCGCAGCTCAGCATTACTTGCTGGTGCTTCTCACTGGTAGAGAATTGTGACTGTGGCCAGCACTCTGAGTCAGCAGTCACCCCTGCTCATGCCACCATACTGACAGTGACACCAGACACTGCTCTGTAAGCCAAAGTGTTTATTGTTTAATCTAGGCTGAAAGCTATCTACTGAGGAACCTAGACACTTATTTTTGCTGGCCAGAATATGCTTTGCTTTTAGGAAAGTTAACAGGGATTAAAAAAATAATTCAAGTTTGCTTGTCTGTGTTCCAATCAAGGGGAGTGCTACAATTTGCCCATGGGGGAGGTCTTGTGAGGTTATGGAGCCTCTGTGCAATGGGGACCAGCTGGGTTGGGTGCCTCTGCCTGGCACCCTTCTCCACACAGTGCTGTGGGTGCTTTGGTCTTGTCCCTCTGCCCTATCTCCCTACTCCAGCCCCAAAGTCTGTGTATATCTGTATCTTCAGATTGGTAAGAGGCTGCACAGTAAGTCACATGCACGTGTAGCATTGTCCTCATTAGGCCTTGTTTACATTTTACCTGTTACAAATCATTGTAGTGATCTAACACTCAGGGTTTGTGAAGGATTGCTGTGATCATCCTGAGTCCCTCTAAGTGCAAGGCTTGGAGATCTCAGAGGTTTAGGGAAATTAATTCTTAACCCTTAGATTGTGAGTAAGTATAGATAAATGAAAATGAAGGCTCCTAAATACTGAGTTTCCTTTGCCTTTGGTCAAAGCAAAGCTCTTCTCGTTGCCTCACTTTCTTCTCTCATGAATATTTAATACTAGCAAGGTTTGAAATTGTTTAATAAGAATGTGGAAACAGGAAAACAAGTCAGAGGAAGAAAAAGAACCAGAACGGTTCATAAATGGTGTAATTGTATCATCAGTTATTTTAGACCTGGCTTTGACTGTCTAAAAGAAAAGCTAATATTTTTTCTGTATAAGCTTGGGTCGTAGTTTATTAGGTAAAACTAAGACTTAATTGGAGGTTTATCTATTCTTCTGACCCTATTTTCCACTAATTTGCTTGTAATCAAAAAGGGTATTGACTCAGTCTTGGGCCTAAGAATTTAGGACTTGCTTCTGGGCACAAAAGGAACTTGAATGTTAACTAGACACCTGTGATAATTTTCATTATGATTTACTTATTTTTTTTCTTTTTTTAACTTTTATTAATGAATATAAATTTCCAAAGTACAGCTTATGGAGTACAATGGCTTCCCCCCCATAACTTCCCTCCCACCCGCAACCCTCCCCTTTCCCGCTCCCTCTCCCCTTCCATTCACATCAAGATGCATTTTCAATTCCCTTTATATACAGACGATCAGTTTAGCATATATTAAGTAAAGATTTCAACAGTTTGCACCCACATAGAAACACAAAATGAAAAATACTGTTTGAGTACTAGTTATAGCATTAAGTCACAATGTACAGCACATTAAGGACAGAGATCCTACATGAGGAGTAAGTACACAGTGACTCCTGTTGTTGACTTAACAAATTGACACTTTTGTTTATGACATCAGTAATCACCCTAGGCTCTTGTCATGAGCTGCCAAGGCTATGGAAGCCTTTTGAGTTCACCGAAGAAGGAGGTACCTTTCTCTGGAGGGAGGAGAGAACTTCCACTTTGACTACGACCTTGTCTAAATATGATTTACTTATTTGAAAGGCAGATCTTTCATCTGCTGGTTCACTTGCCGAGTGGCTGCAATAGATGGTGCTGGGCCAGGCTGGAGCCGGAAGCCTGGAACTCTATCCAGGTCTTCCACAGGAGTGGCAGGGGCCAAAGCACTCATGACATCTGCTGCCTTCCCAGGGGCATCAGCAGGGAGCTGGATCAGAAATTGAGCACCTGGGACTGAAGCCATTTCCCACATGGGATGTTGGTCTTGCAGGTGGTGGCTTACCTTCTGTGCCACAATGCCAGTCTGTTTTCACTAATACACTCAGTTTAGTTCAGGGACACGGTCCATGTGCTCCCAGTATGTCCCCTTCTGTCCAGTTTTGTTAACGTTACCAGTGGCCCTGGGTTTCCCAAAGGCAAGGGATGAAGGAGGACATGAATATTTGGTGACATTGTGGGTATACTCTTCCCTGCCTCCCCTGCAAGAGTGGCAATGGGTTCAAATGTCTCATTAGGTAGTGTGAAAGCATTTGGAGAAATAAGATAGTTAAAAGCACATAGTACCAAGTAACTGTTATTCTAAAAGATTTACTTATTGATTTATTTGAAAGAGTGATAGGGAGAGAGCGATAGAAATCTTCTATCTGCTGGTTCACTCCCTAAATGGCCACAATGGCCAGGACCAGGTTGAAGCCAGGAGCTTTTTCTGGGTCTCCCACATGGCTGTGGGGGCCCATGCACTCAGGCCATCTTCTGCTTTCCCAGGCATATGAGCAGGGAGCTGGAACAGAAGTGGAGCAGCCAGGACTAGAAACAGCACCCATATGTGATGCTGGTGCTGAAGACAGCAACTTAACCCATTGAGCCACAGTGCCAGTCCTACTATGTGCTTTTTAGTGTCTGATTTTAGCTTAGGTTCACAACACTATTAATATAAATCTTAATTATTTTTAGGTAATTAAAAATCTGTGTAATGGAAACGTGTATGTAAGAGAATTAGAGCAATGTAGATACCATAGTGCAGTGAAGAGGTGACCAACTCTGGGGTCAGGCATCTGAGTCTTGTTGAAACCTTCTTAGCCTTAGTCCCTTACTATGGAGAATGGGGGACATTATAAAGATGATTTGAAGTAATATATATAGAAAAGCAGTTGGCATTTAGTGAAATAGTCAATATCTGGCAATAACTAAGTAATTGGTTCTAATAAAACGTTTCCTTGTTTTGCATACTCTCTGCTCCTGTTAATCAGGTTGAAACAAGCTTTCCTAAACTACAGTTACTTATTTTTTGATTTATTTGATAACTTTTTTTTGTCTGGTGACTGAAATATAAACTCATTAATCCTATCTTAAAAGCCATATTTTTCTGAGAATCAGTATGACTACCTGTAATTTCATTTACCATCCTTCCCTTTTTAAGATAAGCTACTTCTCTTCTGGAACCACACAGTATATTTATAAAGGAGTTATGAATACAAAAGAGCTCTGCTTGGACTGAGGTGTCAGGGCTTTGGGTTAACTTCAATGTCTTCAGTGCTCCCAATCCTTTTGAACTCATTGTTCTTAGCCATGTTTTTTCTTTTTTCTTTTTTTAGATTTATTTTATTTATTTGAAAAGCAGAGGCAGGGGCAGAGAGAGACAGAAAGGTCTTCTTCACTGGTTCACTCCCGAAATGGCTGCAATGCCTAGAGCTGGGCTGATCTGAAGCCAGGAGATTCTTCTGGGTCTTCCAGATGGGTGCAGGGGCTCAAGGACTTGAGCCATCACCCACTGCTTTCCCAGGCCATGGCAGAGAGCTGCACGGGAAGTGGAGCGTCCAGGTCCCAAACCAGGGCCCATATGGAATGCCAGCACTGCAGGTGGTGGCTTTACCTGCTACACCACAGCGCTGGCCCTGGCCATGATTTGAAAGACTGGGATTTCTTGAAGTGTGGACCTGGTTAACTGTGCTGGTTGTTGTATAGGACCAGGAGAGGACTCAGCACTTAGAAATGAGCTTGATGGAGAGATTGAGAGCAAGCAGGAGCCCTAGTTACAGCAGTCTTGTGTGCCAGGTCTGCCCTTCTGCAGGTGGAGGCATTGGTTGCCTGAAGATGCCTTCAGAGTTCCACAGCACTGTAGCCCTTCCTTGGGGGAGTGAGGTGCAGAATGAGTGAAAATGTGTCAACTTTATATAAGGATTTTTTTTTTAGGTTGCAAATGTTTATTTTTTTTTAACTTTAATGGATTTCACCTCTTGAAAGGGCGACTGATCTCTTTGAGATGATGGGAATTGCATGAGGGAAGGGAAAGTCTGATGCTTTGGTAATGAAAGTGAGAGGATGTCAGGACTTCTCCAAGCTGCTTGGTAGGCAAAGTGCATCCACCTGGGGAGTAACACCACAAGAGAGCTCCATTGTTCCTGTTTGTTCCATTTCACTCTGTGTACTCCTTTCCTCATAGATGTAAATACCAAATTGCTTCTATTACTTCACTGTTTCCAC
Organism: Oryctolagus cuniculus; assembly: GCF_964237555.1. Taxonomy (NCBI): domain Eukaryota; kingdom Metazoa; phylum Chordata; class Mammalia; order Lagomorpha; family Leporidae; genus Oryctolagus; species Oryctolagus cuniculus. The sequence continues at coordinate 181,986,231 of NC_091432.1, read as the reverse complement.
CTGGGGTCTCAGGAGTTTGCACAGAGCCAAAAAAGCATCTGCAGTTTTTTTTTTTTTTTTTTTTTTTTTTTTTTTTTTTTTTTTGCCACATCTTATAACTTGGGGCTTCTTTTTGAGCTGTTTATGTCATCATCACTACATCTCTGGGTATTCTGAATTGAGTTTTTATTTCCAACTGAAATGGTAATCTCAGAAGTGGTGGGACTCCCTGTGCTTAAAACCCAATATCATCTTGGAGAGTTTTCTGTTGCAGAAACTCTGGTTGGGGTGACTTGGTTTTGAAACTCCCTTTTTAGCTCTTCTGGAATATATATATTTTTATGTTAAGTTTGGAAGATCTTAAAGCATTTTTTTTCTACAGATAGCTGGCAGAAATCAGTGTTAGTGCAATCTTGTTGGTGTAGCTTTTTTTTTTTTCTTAAACCTATTTGAAAGGCCAAGTGATAGAGAGGGGGAGACAGATCTTTCATCCACTGGTTCACTCTCCAAATAGCCCCAGTGGCTGAATGGCTGGGACTGGGCCATACTGAAGCCAGGAGCCAGGAACCCTATCTGGGTCTCCCACATGGTGGCAGGGACTCAAGTACTTAAGCCATTGTTAGCATATTAGCAGGAACAGGATAGGAATTGGAGAAGCCAGGACTGAAACTTGCACTTTCATATGAAATGCCAGTGTCTCAAGAGATGGCTTAACCTGCTGTACCACAATTTCCACTTTGGTGTAGTTCTTTCATCCTCTGAACCCAAGGAAAGAAAATTATAGGCAAAAAGGTACAATTCTGTCTACCAATGTTGGGTAGTACTGACTAAAATTGAATCTCTTTGTTTGAATGCAAACTAGGGACTTTTGCTTGGAAATAACTTTGCCGCATGTATGAATGAATTGTGTGAATTTAGTTTTTTTTTTTTTTTTTTTTTTTTTTTTTTTTTTTTTTGGCAGGCAGATGTGATAGGGAGAGAGAGCGACAGAGAGAAAGGTCTTCCTTTTGCCGTTGGTTCACCCTCCAATGGCCGCCGCGGCCAGCACGCTGCAGCCGGCACACCGCGCTGATCCAATGGCAGGAGCCAGGTGCTTCTCCTGGTCTCCCATGGGGTGCAGGGCCCTAGCACTTGGGCCATCCTCCACTGCACTCCCTGGCCACAGCAGAGAGCTGGCCTGGAAGAGGGGCAACCGGGACAGAATCCAGCGCCCTGACCGGGACTAGAACCTGGTGTGCTGGCGCCGCTAGTTGGAGGATTAGCCTATTGAGCTGCGGCGCCGGCCGTGAATTTAGTTTAAAATGTCAATCCTTTGGTTGGATGATCGATTACTTTCAATTGAGGGAGTTGATAAATTTTGGGTGCTGTGATCAGCATTCTCCTCACTGAGCTGTTAAGCTGCAGGTGTATGCTGGGATGGGTTCCCAGAGAACCGGCCTGTTTGCTAGACCCAGCTGCATTCCCACAGTGGCTAAAGCGCCCGCCACTCTCCTGATTTGTTCTGCTTCTGTCCAGTGCCTCACTCCGGCTGGGCTGAGTGGGGCTGGTGTAAAAGAGGTAAGAGCTCAGCTTGTTGACTTCCGAGAGGTTGGATGTCAGGCTTTAGAAAATTTGTTTCTTCATGGTCTTTTTTTTTTTTTTTTTTTTAAAGTCAGAGAATTACATAGAAGAGAGGCAGAGAGAGAGAGAGAGGTCGAGAGGTCTTCCGTCTGATGGTTCGCTCCCTAGATGGCCACAACAGCTGGAGCTGCGCCGATCTGAAGCCAGGAGACAGGAGCTTCTGGGTCACCCATGTGGGTGCAGGGGCCCAAGGACTTGGGCCATCTTTTACTGCTATCCCAGGCTGAAGCAGAGAGCTGGATTGGAAGTGGAGCAGCCAGGACTAGAACCTGCACCCATATGGGATGTCTGCGCTTCAGGCCAGGGCATTAACCTGCTGAGCCACAGCGCTGGAGTGCTGGCCCCTCTTTATGGTCTTTCTACTTCTCACCTTTCATTCCCCCATCCCTCAAGAGATCGGTGCTCCATTGCCTGCTTCCCATTCCCAGGGAATAGCAGAAAAGAAGCACCATCTTCAAAGGTGATTTCAGGCTACTGTGGCTTGCGCATGCGTATCTAGAGGATTTTATCTGAGGGATAAATCCACAGACCCCCACTGACTTTGAATCTGGCCTGGAGTGTTGGCAGGGAGCATGGAGCCCACTTAAACCTGTGAAGTGCTCCCCTCCCTTCTATGTCACTGGTTCTCATACTTAAACTGTCAAGGAGAACACTGGCTCTGGGAGTGCCTGGGCTCTCATGGGGCTGAGAGTGGATACCTGGTGACTGGGACCCCAGTGTACTGTGACTGGGAATTCTGTGTGGAGTGCAATTTGGTCTCTGCGCAATCACTGTGTCTGGCTACAGAGGCTCAGATTTACTTGAATGCCTGGGGTGGGTCATTGCAGAGAGTTCCGTGCTCACACTGAGAACCACACATGATCCTTTGGTCTTTGTGAATGTGTGGGTGGGGTGTGTAGCCAATGTGGGCTTGCCCTGGGCCTTGATCACCTTGGTAGAGATGGTAGAGATGTACCATGTCCAACATGGGTGTCACCTGGACACTTGCACCATACCCAAGCACTGACTGAAGCTTCCTGATCTCACCCGGTATATGCCATTGAATATCCATGGAAGGAGCAGATGATCTGCTTAGCCAGAGGCATATTTCAAAGATACAAGCCATCAGAGGAGAAAACCAACAAGTAGTTCCACAAATGCCTAAAAATAAATGTAGAAGCATGAGAAACATGAACAAGGAAGACAATATGATTCCCCAAAAGGAACACAACAGTTATCACCAAAACAGTCTGGTACTAGCGCAAGAATTTACTTGTAGACCAATGGAACAGAATAGAAACCCCAGAAATCGATCCATGCATCTAAGCCAAGTAATCTTTGACAGAGGAGCTAAAGTCAATCTTTGGAGAAAGGACAGTCTCAGCAAATGGTGCTGGGAAAATTGGATCTCCATGTGCAAAGTATGA